>NC_079376.1:7115000-7410000 GCF_021018895.1 Seriola aureovittata | reverse complement strand
TGATTGATTATGGATGATATAAGGATATAAAACATGCCTCTGTATGATGTATGTGTGCAGTCTTCTGTAAACACTACATCAGAAAAAACTGCACAGTACATTTGCATAATAGGTGTCAGCGTGAAGGAAATTCCTCATATTTTCTGCTTTTAACCTTGCTGTTATTTTCTTTTATGCTTTAATTTCACTCTTGGTGTTCCAGGGTCTGGCATCTTTTTCATTATAAATAATACTGCTGCACCAGTAATGTGAGTCACTATTCCAGCTTTATATTTGCTTTATATGAGCCTGCAGTGCAGCAAGCACATATATTAGCATTTAAACTACAGCAAGATATTGTGCATCCTGGATACAGCTGCTTGTGGGCTTGTGGGGTATACACACATTTCAAAATGAACACGAGTGAGAGCAGCAGGGGATTGTAAGAGATGGCAAGTTTGGAAAGTTTGAAGAGATTGTGGAACAGATGGTGAGGATTTGATTAGCCAAAAGGTTTTGTTTTTATGGAGCAAGCCAGAAGTTGGTTTAAGCGCAGGCATAACTATACTGAGAGGAGAACGTAAGAATGAAATAAAGAAAGAATTTGAAGAGGATGATGGTGGACAGTCTTCGCGGTCTCCTGGGAGTCATCACTCTGTCTGCTGATTAAAAATGAGATATAGATCTGGAACCAAACCCACACGCTGCATTTTATTGCAGATGTTTGGTGTGTGAAGACGTGACTAACGCAGCAAATCAGCCTAAAGAACAAGTGCTTTTACTTGTGTGTATGTGTGTGCATGACAGACAGAGTCGGCGTGCTGTGGGAGTTCTGCACGTACTTCTGTTGTTGTGCGGTATGATGAAAATGAGTGTTCGCAGGGAGGGGTTCAGCCTTTGATCGTGTATAAAAGACAGTCAGACGTTGGGTAAGGAGAGAGGATGGACCGAGAGATGGATAACAAAGTAAATGGATGGAGGGAGGGATAACAAAGAAAGAGACAGAGGGGCCAAAGTAAGCAAGGCCAACTGGCAGATTCTATGATCTAACCGGTAACCACTCTGTGTGTCAGCGTATGTGTGTGTGTGTGTGTGTGTGTGTGACGGTGCTCTCTGTCCCACTGTCTCTCATGTGTGCCCAGTACACAGTAGTGAAAAACATGTTTTGGATTTGAGTGTTATGTTCATGGTGAGCATGGTGAGATAAGTACACACACATGCACACACACACACACACACACAAAACACACGAACACATGCGCGCACACCCTGTTCCACAAACACACACAGACACAGTTCTGCTCCACAAATAAAATCCCTACAACGGACACTCTGCATGGAGTGATCTCTGGGCTCCAAGTCCTGACTCAGTGCAACATAATGTTTTTCAGAAGAGATCTCTTTTCCATATTAGTGACGGTCTATAACCAAATTGTTCAGTTCTGTGCACTTTTTTTAAAGTTTTTCTGCTTTTCCTGTCAGTTTCCACTCAACAAACGTGAGGTCTTTTTAGATTTTCTTTCTTCATTATTGTATCTGTATTCACTATTAAATGGATCAAATGATGGAATATGAAGATGTTGCTGGCAGTGACAAACCCAGAGAGAATAATCAAACACGTTGGATCGACAATGTGGGAATTTCACTGCTGTTGCGATCCAAACAGACCTACAATAACAGAGAGGTGGAGGGAAAGGTTTATTGGTTGCCCGGCAGCATCTCCAAATTCCTTTTTTTGCAGGAAACAGGATGTGTTTTTTTTAAATGATCTGTTCAACTGTCTAATGCAATCCAATTCAACAGCCCTGCCATAAAGTTTACTTTTATGATGCCTGTAATATGGAGATTTGTGCTGACACTGTCAAAGAGGTGTTAATTAGATTATATGTTTTAGCATTGAGGTCATAGTTAGTGATGGTTTTGTATAGGACTACATTATATTCAGATGTGTTTCTAATATTCTGCCCCCCTCACGTTTGTAAGAGGAGGATAAAAAATGAGAAACATCTCTAATGTAATGCAGTCCATTAAGATGTTAGTCCTGGTAGATTTGGCAGTAGCTATGGTTGCAGGGGGTAACAGCAAGTGCATTTTAATGGGTACTCAAGCAATTTAGTGTTGCACTGGTGGACTCACAAGAGAAACATAAAAAAACAAAACAAACAACAGTCAAAATGCAGAGTCATGAGGTGTTTGAAAACGTAGTTTCCTTCTGACTTATAAATGTTTCTTGATGACTTGCTTCAAACATGAAGCATGTAGAATAAAGCTACAGGTGATATATATAAAAAAAAAATATTAAAATGTAAGACAGGGCTCCTACTTCTTTCTAACATTACCCTGTTTAGCTGCTTAGCTTATATACTCATAGAATCAAGACAGAGGTTTAATTAATGACATGTATTTTTCATGTGGTATGTTTCACTTTTAACTGAGGACTAACCGGTGTGTTTGGCTATGATTGTAAGTAATAAGCTAGATGCTTTTGTTTGAGCTATGTTTAACCCATCATTTATATTTTTCCTATATTTTTACTCTTGTATTTTATTTTATTTCTTGTATTTTTTTCACATAGCTGCAAAAAAAAAAAAAAAAAAAGACACTATCATCCAAACTTTTTTATATACAGAGAATTGTGCATCTTGGCTTTTGTTTACATTTTTCATCATGCTGAGTTAAGCCTGTAGTTAATGTGTGATTGTCAAGTATAGAAGTATAGACACCACAAGTCAAGACAAGTACAAAAGGTCAGCGCTTTCTTTTTTATAATGAACCGGAATATGGGAAAGTGGTTAGGCAGTGAAAAAGAGTAAGAAAGTTCCTAAAAAAATGGAAGTAACAAAGTAAGTTTTCTGTTCATGTGGCGAGATGAGTCAGGGTATAATTTAAGCCGCAACATTTCTCAAATGAAATTCAGAACAGCAGTGCTTATTTGATCGTGATTCCCCTATAGCTGCACTTAATTTTGTTATCTTCTACTCCAACAGCATTTTATTGAGTTCTCATGTCGATCCAACAAAGCACCCAGTGAACTGAACTGAGCGACTGAGCGTGAGAGAAGACCATGTTACAGACAATGTAAGGGATTTAGCGAGACCCAGATAGCATGAGTATAAGGATGAAAGGGAGCACTGAGATGTGAGAGTGGGGTTGAGAAAGATGGATGAATGTCAAGGGCTTTGACTTCTGGTGTGTGAGAGACCTAATTGAGTTAACAGACCTCAGATATGTCACATATCAAAAATGTGAGGCAAAGTTATACCACTGACTCCCCAAGAGAAGAGCCTGAGCTCTAGAAACGCACTGCTTAAGTGTTTTCACTGGATGGCTGTTTATATCAGAAAATATCTCATTCCATTTCAGCTAATTTGCAAAAAGATGCTTTGCCAAATGGAACAAAATGGCTGCGAAATATGCCTCCTCAGAGGGTGTTAACAAAATGTGCTTCATTTGAAAGCGGACGCTCATTGTTTCTCTAATGGCCACACTCGGTCTGCTGCATTCTAACTAGATTCTGAACCACGGCGTGAACCATATGACCTCATCTGGATCTGCCAAAGGAAGACATCTAAGGGAAAGTTAACTTTTATTTGTATTGTATGCAACATCCGTCACAATCAAACATCAAAGTTACTCCCTCATTATTTCAATGCATCACATAAGGGTGAACCATGTGGGAACTGAATCTCACTGAGTCTGACTTTAAACGTGTGGAACAGATGCAATGTGCTGTAATGCAAACACAGAGCCAGCAGCTGATAACTGATCATTACTGAGGGTAGTTCCTGATACTGGATGGTTCCAGTCAGTTGATTCATAACTTGAACATCTTTTTTTTTTTATAGAAACAATGTCTATACAAACAAATGTTCCCAGCAGCCGTTTTATTGGGTACACCTAAAATCTAAATGAAATTAAACACAACAGCTCTACCGTATCTGTTGACATTGTCTGAAATGTGAAAATTAGACTTTATCGCTTTATTACTGGGGTCACACTTAGAGGAGCTATTTGTACGTCTGCCGCCAAGTGTGGTTTCTTGCGGGCAGCGGGTGATGGTGATTAACACTTGACATTTGGATTGATGGATTACTATGATTATTGCTGAAGAAGGTTTTTTTCTGAATTCAGAATGAAAAAAAGTGTTTCAGTCCTTCAGCTTGTTACACAGGCTACGAGAAATTCAGCAAACAGTCTACAGGAGTCACCAGTGTATACTGTACATTTGATCCCAGTCAACAACTGGAGGACACAATTCAGTATCAATTGTAATTGTAATAAAAAAAATATAAAATATATATCATATATGCGAGTTTTTGTGTGAGCATTTGTGTATCAACAGCTCAGGCCCGTGGGAGCAGTGTCCACTTCCAAATTTCCAAGTTGTCTTTAGAGCGTCATTACTCCGCGACCGTTTGCGATAGAGACGTGTCGTTTTCTTCTCCTTAAAGTGGACGATCGGCTCTTTCCAATAAGTCCTCGTTCGTACGTGAGTCCGATTTCGATCGATACATTAGCATTAAAAGTTAGGAAATATTTGGAGTAGTCTTACCGTTGGTCTGGGGCATTGCTGCTTTCTGTCAGTTTGTTAATTGATCGATTCTCATCCGCATTCTTTGCTAGAGACGTCTAGAGTCACGTCACTCAATTCGACATTCCTATTGGCCTCGGTGGGTGCTGTCGCAGCCAATCAGAGTGTGTGATTCAGAGGCTTGGCCTGCCTTGGCTGTATATCCAGACCGTAGACTGTATATAAGATCCAGACTTAATGGGAGCAGAACTGTTTTACTGAGCTGAGAGTGAGGAGAAGCTGTTTATGAGTTTATTGTAGTGACAGGATGAAGACAGAAGGATGTGACCAGTCAGATATTTAGTGCAGCAGAGGATTTGGAGCGATTTTTCACAGAGCAGACAAAAAAACACCCATAAATACTGCTCCAAAGAATGAGCATAATTCATGAAGAGAATAAAGATAGAAATTTCAAATCACCTCTAGAACAACTCAAACAAATATGTACAATTTTCTGTGATGAAACTTTCCTTCTTTCTTATGATTTACAGTGCTTTATCTATAAAATAAGGAAAAATTCAAGGTCAGATTTTTGTTATTTGTTTTGTTTTATGGGCTATTAGCCGATCTTATACTGTACAGAAGTCTTAATTTAGTGACATATATTATTAGCTGAGGCTATGCTGATTCTGAATGTGTTTGTAAAAATTACAATTTTAAAAACACAAAGGTATGAAAAAACAAAAAAGTTTAATAGGGTTAACCCAGTCCCCATGTCTGTAGTTTTCCAGCACTGTGGCAGGGACACCATCCGAAGACTGACCTGCGAATATGTGAGTGTCTTAGACCTTTACCACACTTTCCTTAGTGTTTATTATTGAGCACAGAGAAGGAGAGGCTGCTTAGTGACCTCTGGTTCACACAGAGACACACACTCCGACTGATGTTTATTATTGGTTGCAGACAGATTGGCAGCTCAACAATAGAGGGGGCAGAGAGCAGCTTTCCAATCAATGTGTAATTTCCACCTTTCCCATCGCGAGTGCAGAGCTATGACATTTGGTACATTAGCATGCTAGTGGTTCTGCGCAAACACACGCACACGCACACACACACACACACACACACACACGCACATACACATGGAGCCAAAGAGGCAACAGGTCTTGGTCATCAATAAGGCGTCTTGTGTTGGATCTTTCCGTTGGGAGAACAATGCCCTGGCCCTGGTTTAAAAGAAACAAGTTGCTGTACCCACCCCTCCCTCTCTGCCTCTCTGTTTTTATACTTGTCAGGTTTATGTTCTCTGGTGGAGACATGAGAAAATGATTTTAGAGGAGAGGAGAGGAAAGGCAAAGGATATTGTTTTCATTGATTTTCAATACGGATCAATTAACAGGCCTTCCCTTGTATGCAGTCTCTTGATGTAATCCTCAAACAGCTCATAATGCTTACAGTAAAAACCGTCTCCACTTCATTAATAATGGATCTGTAATCTGTAACTCATAGTCATAAAGGACAGACGCCACATTTTAAGGTTGGTTTGCAAAGTGCAAACACGCGCACACATACACACACAAACACACAAAGATGAAGCATGGGGCAGTTCCCTTTTAAGTGCAGATTTATGTGGTTGTATTTCGGTGAGATCTAGTCGTCTCGCTGCCACGGCAACAGGTTTTGGAAACAATGATTCAGAGAGGCTTTAAGGATGATCCAGGCTATCACTTAGATGACAGCCAAGATGCGCAGTCATCATTGTATTTATCCACACAAACAAAAACATACACTTTTTTTTTCTTTTTCCACGGACAGGAAAATGAGGAAGAAGTTGCACCATGCCAGTCGAATAGGTTTTGTACAGCTGCTGTATGATTTTTTTTCGACGCATAAAAGCCAAATTAAAACATTAAATTCACCAGATTCAGGAGTTACAAAGGTGTCTTCCAGAGACTGTCTGAGATACATGGCTTATATTCAAGTGGCAAAGCCTGCCAGTGGGTGTAAGAATTGTGACTCTTGTCTGCTGACACAAAGACGGCGGAGGGACGAGCTCAGGGTGGACGCTGTGTCAAAGCTGCATGCTTCCCATTTCCTGCTGATGATCAGCATTGATTTCTTTAAACCACGACCATGATCATTCTCTAACTTTATCCAGGATGGTAATCAAACCATAACTTTAGTGTTGTCAGATCAGAAATTGTTTCATTTCTGTGAGTGATTTGTCTCCTCGCCAATAGGGAGCGTCGGATCAGAAATGTCCTTTGTTGTGTAATTTGGAAAAGCTGTTGATATTGCAGGTTGTCATGACTCTTCCCCTTATACTCCCAGACTCACTTTTTAATTATGAAATGGTTCATTTGTCTTAAGGTGTTTATTTTTGCTCTTTATAGCCTCTGTTATCAATATATTATGTGTTCCAATTTTCCCATTTGGAATAATAAAGTGTTTGACTGAAGTAAAACCGTAGCTCAAAGAGTAGCTCCTGAACCTGTACATTATAACTCATGCAGGTCAATATTTATACTTATTAAACGGGTAGTGGGATCTTTAAAACTTCACAGGGATGTCGGGTGGGAGGGGGTCTTATAGGAAAACTGACCATGACAGGTGCATCCCAGATGTGAAGAGCTGGAATGTGACTAGAAGGTTTGGAGGGAAAAGACAACATCAAAAGACAGAGGGGGCATTAGGAAAGACAATGTGGCAAAGTATGAGGGATTTAGCAAGATAATGACAAAAAGAAGGAAGGGATTAAGAGTCTCATGTACGGCGATGAAAGGGAGGGCTGAAAGCAAAGGTGGAACAGAAAACATGAGGCACAGAGGTTAGAATAGGGGGACATTTGGGAAAACCCGGCAGTGAGGACTGATTGAAGTAAATTCCACAGATCTGCTTTAAAAAAGGAACACAAGCTTTTTATAGTAAAATGTGTTCGGGATAAATACATGATATGATCTAAAGAGGATACATTTTTCCCCAGAGTTCCACCTACTCTGCTTTGAAATAATGGCAGAAGGGCGTTCCTTATGTTTGTTGGTGTGTTGCACATGGTGATCTTTGCCTGTTTTTTTTTTTTTTTAGACATTGTGGCACCATCTGGTGTATGGAAACAAGACTGCACAACATCTCATGATTCCATAATAAATCATATCAATTTTAAACCAGCAACTTTGTCACAAAAGATGACCATCACATAGACACACATTTTCTAGACTTGCAGTGTTAGCAAGTATTTCTATTTTTCATAAGGCAAGTATCCGGATAATTGAGATAAAAAAAAAAACAACTAGTTATTCCAATTCAAACATTTTCAACTGCAGTATTGCTTAGACAATGCAATCCCTTTTACTACATGTGTTCTTGGTTGTCGACACACACACACACACACACACACACACACACACACATACGCTTACAAATAGGAACGTCAGAGGTGATTAAAGCATCAGGTTGAAAACAGCTTGTTCTGCTTTTCTATGATGTCACTTACGTCAGTCTCCTCTTCCTGCTCTTTTGAGGTCAATAAAGCACACATACACACACACATACACACACACCGACTATCTTGGAGTCACTGTCAGGTTTATCCACTCCCTACAGCCTATCCCACAACCCCCCGGGGCTGTAACCTGTGATCCAGGAGAACTGTACTCTGGGTAACGCTGTTTTCATAACCGCTCCCAGTCCTCGGTCCACAAACACAAAAGAACCACAGAACATATGTACCACATTACACACTCATTCAGTCACTCAAGCACACACATACACGAGTGTAACTGAAACTTAAAGTGGCTGTTTTGCTGTGTTAGTGCAGTTAACACACTTCCTCAAAAGCTTCTAATTTTATCCAGAAATGAACAATACCAAGACCAATAGTGGTACATTATATAATAGACTGATGTATGTTTCTGTATGAAATAAGTTATTATTATAAGTTATTTTGGGGTAATTTGAACATCATCATTCTTCACAGTTGAAGTCAGTTCAACAAAAGTGCAATCTGAGGCTGCAGCTCATTTAAAGGGGGTGACTGTGCACTGTTAGTCACTGTTGTTTCACATCCACAAAAAGAGATAAGACCTCTGCGTCAGGAGCAATGCCCATTTTCTCATGGCTTTCTCTTCGGAGGCGAGACAAAACATGAGCGAGCTGTTGCAAAAACAGCCTGCAGAAAATGGGGGCGTCATCACAAAAATACAACACACCAGCAAAAGGCATCCTCGGGATCTTTCCTGAGGCATTCACATCCACACATTCACACACGTGCTGGAACTGAAGTTATTTTAAGAAAACAGGATTTATTTTACTTTTGGATCATACAAATATCAAACGCATCTCAAGCTTTCTCCACATCGGTGCTAGAGGTCAGGAGCCACTGAATTCTCATACCTCTCAACACAGTTTCAGTAGTGACTATTTTTGTTACTTTGTTACTTTTATTGAGTGTTTTTCTTTCTCTTTCTTTCTGTAGACACTAATCCAAACACATCATCACCATAAACAGGCAGCAACACTTCCTGGATTAACTCTAAGAATAATAGGCAATTTCTCAATCCACTTGACAACCCCACATCCACCCCAGCAGCAGCAGCAGCACTGGAAACAATCACACACAAGCATTGTTTGTTTCTAGTGGTTTCCTATTATATAACACGCCCAGTGCTCAGCTGTCTTGTGGGTCCAGCTATGTCCTGGAAATTGATAAGAGTGGGAGGCGAGTGAACAGGCACCTGTTCATTAGTATGATAGCATAGCCTGAGCATTCCTCCACCGCTCCCAAAACCTCCCTGCAGCCCCATCTGCCCCAACACATCAGCATTAGTAATAAGACAAACAGGGAAAAAATCCAGACACTGCCTGCTGACTTTTAACATCTTATCTTTATGGGAATCTCACTGCTGTCAATATTATACGGCTTCTATTCGTCATGTCCTGTGTTTTGTATCCCCTATAACTATCTGATATGTGTAACTTGAGAACAGGACCTTTAGGGAAAAAATAATATTCAATTTATGACATTCAGTCGGTGTTAACTGCATTGGCAGCGACTCCCATCAGATGCCATAGAAACTGAATGTCATCTAATTTATGTAACCTACTAAACATTCAGGTTTTTTCACCATGGTGGGAAACAAGGCCCAATCTTTGTAGTAAAACATGTAGCATGCTGCATATAATAATAGCACTTCTTTGGGATGTGTAGTCCTACATATGAGCAAGACACCCAGAATGAAAGTGACACAAAACATCATCCTATTGTCTCGCTTTGTGTCTCTTTGTTGTCATTTTGCATCTCTGTTGTTGTTTTGTGCCATAATCATCTAAAAACTTGTATGAGCAATAATATGAAGTATGAACAATAGTGTTTTTATTCCTCAGCTATAAGAAGTTACCCTCATCTGGTTTGAATAACGACCCGGCCCAAACCACCTCCCATCGGCTCTTCTTTACAGCCATCTCCCCACCTCCTGCTGGAGTCAACCTCCAGATGTTGGACGCAACCTTACAAACACATACTTTGTAGGTCGTACATATACAAGGAAGTTCAAAGCTGCGCCAGAGGGGAGCAGGTGGCCAGAAACAACACACTGCATTTGACCAGAGGTCTATCAGAGGCTACTGCCTGGCTGTTCAAACGCCATTCATCCACATAGGTCAGCCAGGAAAACAGAAGCTCCGTAGGCATTCTGTATCAAAGTATTGTGGTACACGTGCACGTCTTGTATATTGGTTTAAACTGTTTTAATATTGCCTGTTTTCTTCTATGTTGGCCAGAAACTCATGTCTCGTTCTCATTAATCTACATTTAATTAACCAGTTCTTAATGTAAACATCTGTATGTAATGAGTGTTAAGTAACACTATTTTCCATAATTCTAATTAATTAATTAATGTCCTGCAATTGTTGGGTGCATGTTGCATCTCTATATGCTGTAAACATGATAATTCTATTATATTAACAGTATAATAATAAAAATAAACACATTTCCTCACAAGCACTGGAAGAGTAGGACCTATGACATTTAAAGTCTATCAAAAAGGAGGAACGCAAAGACGCAATCTGTGGTCTGCCAAATTCTAAAATAGCAAATAACTACTCTAGTCCACATAGTTTGCCGGTGAACTCATTCAAGGACAGGAGAGGTTTCCCAGCAGTGTAAGTGTAAAGGAGTTTGTCAGCTAAAATAGAAAGTACATGCTGCGAGCTGCGTTCTCAAATGAACACATCTGTTAGCATAACTGCTTCTAAGGACAGACCACTCCCCTGCCCCTTCTGGTCTTAATCACATTCTCATTCATATGTGCGCGCGCACACGCACACACACGCACACACGCACACACACACACGCACGCGCACACGCACGCACACACACGCACACACACACACACACACACACGCACACACACACACACACACACACACACACAAAGACTCAAACAGACTTGATCAACGTCTCAGTTTTTCCCAGCCAACAGACATTGAATAGATCATAACCACAGCCTGCCCTTAACATGAAATCCCAAGATGAAACTTGAGATGGTGTCAGTAGAACAAGTTGCTACCAACATCATTTTCTGACTTTAATATCTTTCATAAATTAGTTCAAACAAGCGTCTGACTCTTTTTAAATATGTGCATTTAGTTAATTTATCTCAAAAATGTTGTGATCATATGAATCAACCTTGAACTTACATAGTATAATATATTTGTGATTAAGTAATACGGCTGTGAAACCTAGATTTTGTGACACCAGTTTGAAAGTACATGCTGCCGCCAAATTTTCTTTTTTGTTTTACAGTTCTTAATAACTCTGATGGCTGACATTTGCCTGCTGTATTTCATTATAGCTTGTATATGTAACAATTGTTTAAATAAAAAAGAAAACTGAAATCAAGACTAAAAATCTATAGACGTATTAGCACATTAGCAACTTTGTGCAGCCTCACTTTGTTTAGTAGGTATAAAGCATACCATCTTAGTTTAGCATGCATGCTACCATTTGCAAATTAGCAGTAAAGTAGGAGTAAAGTAGAGCTGAGGCTGATGGGACTGACATTAGTTTTACAAGTATTTTGTCACAAACCAAAGTACTGGACAAATTTTGATTCTGATAACGGCGGCTAACGTAAAGTCAGTGACTTACTAGAGTTTTAACAATTCATCCTGAGGGCAGCATTGGTGCCTGTGCCAAATGATATAAAAATCCATCCAACAGTGCTCCAATAGTAAAGTTAGGGGATCACCAAAGTAACTAGGACACATCATCCGGGGAGCAAAGAAATTTTCTTGGCAATCCATTCAATAGTTGTTTGCTTATGGCATTTTGCCATCCCAACTAAGTTTTTTGACTGAGAGACACATGACCACTTCTGTGCACCACAATCTATCGAATATTTGTTGTTTTCAGTCTTCACCCTTGTACCCCCACACCACACACACACAGAAACCTTCCCTACTGCTCCTCTCCCAGTGGGACTGAACACATGAAAGGAGGACAAAACACCTCCTTCTGTCCTCCAAATCCTGTCAGAGGCTGAGATGAAGTGCCTTTTCTCTCTATTTTTATTTTTTTTTACTTCAAAATCTGGATTCAATAACTCCGCTGATCTTCAAAAGCACTCCAAGCACCCCATGCACAGGCACACACATGCTTCACGCATTGATATTCAAACAGACGCACAACTCTGAATGCCACACCGTCACCTACAGATGCAATCATCCCTCATATAGATGGCCTCACGCGGACATGAAAACATCCATATACACACACTAAGAAATTAAAAAGCAATGCAAACCTGAATTGGAAAAAAATGGGATTTGATGTTACAATGTGTTTCACTAATGAGAAGTTGATGATAAAGGATATTGTAGAATATAGATTACTAAAAATGTTTTCTTCACTTTATTCTCTTTTATCACAACATACAGATGTAAACTATTTAAAGAACCTATATTATAGTGTGATACTGAAAATAGTGATATTTGTTTTTCGTCTGTCCTTTGGAGGGGAAGGTGTAGTGGTGCATGTACTGCATGTGATTTTCACGTTAAAAGCTTTATGGTTTCCATTAACAGGGATTTATGCCTGTGCTTTGACAGTTGTGACAGTTTGTAGATTATTGTTATGAGAAATGTAAGCTTATGATGTGTTGTGTCGTACCTGCCCTGTATCATATTGCTATGCGGTTATTTTTACTTTTCAGTCATCTTATGCGGATCTAGTAATAATGCAATTACATGAGGGACTGATAACAAAAGAGTTGAAAGAAACTGAAAGTAGCTGTTTCTGAACTCTTTAGCACACGCACCCACACACGCACTCACACAAACACACAGAGTTAATCCCATACAGTTTCAATAAAAAACACACAGTTCACGGTAACGCTTTGATCTCCTGTCTCTCTCCATCTCACGCTGTTTCGAGACATGGGTCCTGCAGTTACATAATGGCCCTCCTCTACACTTGGCTCTGACCCAGTGTTGATGTATGTAGCCTGTGTGTTTGGAGCAGTGTTTTCCCTGACTTACAAGTGAAGCCCTCTACCATGAGGCACTATCAAATCTCAAATCATTCCAAACCGGTTCATCTTCTCCAAACATCAGCCAGAAATCCAGCAGCTTCATCGTCTGGATAAACAGGTTTGGAGCTTTGATGGAATGGCCCATAAAACCCTCCACAATCCCTGCTTCGCTCTCCCCACCGAGCCCTGAAAGAGTTCAGCAGATCCCAGTCTAACACTCATGGAGGAAAGAAGCTCTTGATGTTTTTCTGTAACGTATATGAAGAGGCCTGAGTGGGTTTTGGAGTCTGCAGGGACTGCAAACTGCAGGAATCCTGCAGTTTCCTCCAAAACTTATTTTCCATTACAAAATATTTGCATACTTTTTACGAGACAGGGCTGAGAGTCAGTGACAGTGGCTGTGTCAAAGCGGGCACCCCTCTAGCAAATCATATGGAGTGCTTCATAAGCAATCCGAGAGTCTTTAATTTTGAAATCACCGAATGATGTAGGTAGGAAAATCTCAACTGTCAAAAGTGATGTTTCGCTGCCACCTACAGAGCAGTTGAGGTAAAGCCTCCTTTAACATCAAAGCATCTTTGAGAAGCCAACATCGGGGAAAAGAAGATTCCTTAAACACTAGGAAGTTGATTGATTGATTGATTGATTGATTGATCAATTTTTATCTGAATTATCACATGAGTGGTGAAATTTGGCTTTAGGGAAATAACCACATTGCCTTGAGCCTGGTCCAAAACACTTGTGATCCCACGAAACAGAAGAGCTGGTGTCTGAATCTGTTGCATCTCAACACAGGTAACTGAATAGTCTCCATTCTGAAGAGCACAACACATCTTTAACAAAAAAAGGAAAACAGTTTCCAGCACATACATTTGTAGACCTTACACATCATCTCCGCTTCACACAAACTGAAACACTACTTAGAATTATAATATGAAGAGAAGGCAAGGTCCCATAATTATCTCTATACAACAGACAATCATGAACCTTCAAACACTTTCAGAGCAGCAGCCATAAGGTGTCACTGATACCCTGATGTTTGAACTATTCACTTTTATACAGTATGTAAAACTGATTTTCTTTTTCTTTGAGGCTGCGATACCCAAGTGCATTGTAGCCTCTGCTTCTTGTCATTCTGGCTTGTGTTATTTCATCTTGGAAATGTTTAGAATTTCCTGAGGAATTTGTTCAACTGGACCGTGAAGCTGTGTCACACTGTGGTCCGGCTAATGAAGAGCAAAGGACGGAGGTGAAAGGTGAAGGTGCAGCATGTCACAACAGCTCAAGGTCACGAAAAAAAGAGGAAGCTGCAAGACAGCGAGTGAGACGAGCCAAGGTTTTTAGAGATTTTTGAGTGAGTAACAGGAATAATAAGTCTTCTAGTGAACTAATGGAACTTCACATATCTTGAGTACAATATTAATATTGTGTTCTCAATGGCTTCCTTCTAAACATAAAAAGTGACTAGTCTGTTATGTTATGTTATAAAAGGATAGAATATAAAAGGACTTGCTACAGTTCCGTCTTTCAGTGACTATTCTTTGAGCGAGTTACTGTAACTGACTCTTGTGCTTGACACTATTTTGTTTTAAAACATTACATTGAGACAATGTCGATTTAATAAAAGAAAACAGTTGACGTATTTCTTGTAGCGAGTAACTTTATTTTGCCTTAACAATATTTGCTTGCGAGACAAATAAATCAAAATAAAAACCATGTTAATGATCTCATTCATTATCCTCACTATTGACACAAAGTTTAAGTAACACATCTCCTAACATCCTGAGAAAATCTGCCCTCACGATACTGACATCAGTCATTTTGCACTCTTATGCCTTGCAGACCCAGATCCTGGATCAGCACATGAAGCCAACAAGGACAGGGTCGAGTGTAAACATTTTCTCAAACTGAATCAGAGGTCAGTGCTGTTACCTGTCTCCATGTGAGAGAGCTCCTATTATTCAAGGAAAACACCACACACTGAACAATAACAGAATGATGATGAAAAAAATTCATGTAGAAATTAATACACAATACAACACCCAGTGGATTACTTTAGTGTCTTGAGAGAAGTATAAAAATACTCTATACTAAAACGGCTGCCATTGCACAAAGGACAACTTGATAGCGAAACAGATTACCTTCCAATGTCAACATTACAATCAGTGTTCTTTACAAGAATTTAAGTAATCTGATTATTGTTAACTTTAGAAGTAACCTGATGCCATAAACATCATGTAAACACTTCCAGGTATTAAGGGTTGAGGGACTTGAGAAATCAGATTTCACATCATACATTAAACTGAGTTTCTAACAGGGTTTTTTACAAGAGCACAGGCTCATAACCAAAACTTGAAATAGGAAAAGTATTGCTGTGACAGAAGTGCAGAAGTTGAAAAGATCATATAACTCATAGGGCACACACCGACTGCCCACCCCCATTTTTGCAGCTGAAATCAGCTAAATCCTAAATCAGACTAAAACTTACACAAAGACGAACAGGTCTGATTAAGTTGTTTCCACAGTGGAACAGCAGGTTATTTGTAAATCGCTTAACACATGCACAGTCAGGCTGCAGTGCTTCAAATACATTCCTATACACCTAAAATATGCCACTGAGTTTTAATCTTATGGTAGGAGGCAGGGGGAAACTGACTAGCTGCATTTAATTGCAGGTTCCACAGCAATCATGTTAATGCAGTGCATGTAAACAAATTCTGATTTACTGTTATTATTCTGTCTCCCAATAGCAGTGTTTTATTTGTGGATGTAATCCTAGAGAACAAAAACTATTTAAGTGTGATTTTGCAAAAATCCAACTCCGCATGAAACCCCTAAAAATCCCATTAAGCAGCAAACAGACCGATGAACCCCAGTTTTACTTTTGACAACTACCTTACCCCGATTCGGTTCCCTATAAGCCTTGCATGCGCTTGCAACTACACAAACAAAACAGAGAGAGGATAGTGTTTTGGTTTTCCCTGGTAGCTTTCAGCAGTTGGTGGAACAAATGGAGAAACTGTTGAAACTCTACCTGGCAAAAGACAAAGAGCCCTGCTGTTTGAGGGGGTAAAGAAGGTGAAGAGGGAGAGTGACAAAAAACTCTCTGTCCACGAGCACACTGATGTGGCAGCCCATCGGGATTTGTCCCTTTTGTCCCTATGGCCAGTCTGACTATGGAGAGAACTCAAAAGAGGGTTTAGAACGGACATTCAGTTGGCTTTATTTCTACCAAATCAGTAAGTAACAAAATCTGCCTTTTCATTAATGCAAGCAGATGCCTTTATCATAGCACCAAGATCAGGTTTAAATTAGCATTCTTATGGTTGTTTCTTGCTTTGGACAGTAGCCAGGTTGATAGCAGTAGTGATGTCGCTAATGCTACCGCTAGCAGCCAACAATCGATTCATTGTCCGTTTGATAATCCAAACAAATAACACGTTTCCTGGCAGTGGCCATTCTAAAATGAACAGTGGTGTAATGAACTATATTCGTCTTCGCAACAGCAGCACCAACACCAATGCCACTTGTAAATACTGAGGGGGGAAAGTTTGCATTAAATTACAACTATTTTAAGACTATAATAGTAAAGCTTTTCAGTGTTTTGTTATTTCAAAATAAATTTCAATATATTAGTCAGCTCATAAAGGCCTCAAGTGAAAGGAAAAAAAGTTTCACAGCATAGAGAGAAAATGGCCTGGAAACTGGTGGAGATGTGGGGTGAGGGCCAGTAGCTTTGGCAAGGGTTGAAAACCATGATGGAGGATAAGAATGTGAGGTCTCCAGGATTGTCCTGCGCTCATTGAAAAGACGCGCTCTTGATGAGAGTTATATGCTCTTCATCTATAGCTTTTATGACAGTGACCTGAAAAGGGAAGAGAAATATAATATCTGAGACCAGGTGTTCCACATTACTAGCTTTCTAAATTAACTTGCTAAGAGGTTTCCATCTGTAAAGCATTATTAAAAGAAAGGACTTATTTTAAATTCATACTAACATTTTTTCAGCTGACTAGTTCTATTCTACAAAAGTTTCCAGGTGCCCAGGGCTGTCAGAGTCAGTGAGACTGGAGTGAAAAGGTATTATATCAGATTTTCATAGTAATATAATGTTTTCAGTAATGCCAATACATAAACTGAGCAAGTAATTAACAGCTTTTAAATTTCTAGTTTTACCTCAAAAATAAAATTAGGGAAAAAACATGTACTTTCTTCCTTAAAGGAGTATGAAAAGCATGGTAAATCAATCTAACAGTACTGTGAGCATACAATAGTCCACCACAATAAGCACAAAACCATGAATGAAGAACTGATGACCTTAGAATAAGCCAACTGTTTGATGCTTGCGCACTGTAAAGGGCATCGGTCAAAATTTAGGTGAACATATTAAAACTGTATGACTACATGGAAATGCAACACATGATTACAAAACTAATTAACTCAAATCAGGCCACAGAAACTCACCAGAAACTCTTCCCCACTGGCAAGCTTCTTCTCAATGTCTTTGCCTAGGTCACCATCTGGCAACCTCAGCTCCTCTTTAGTTTCTCCTTTGCCATCCGTTAGGACCAGGAAACCATCACAGATACCGATCACCTGTCTAAACCATTAAGATCGTCATTGTAAAAAACAACTAATTCTAAGTGCTAAGTTTCTACTGAGTGAGACATGGATTCAGCTGAGAGACACCTCGAACTCTGGCTTACCAGTAAAAGACCCTAATTCCTATCGCGTAAGTGTCATATTTTATGAGAGAGGAGGCTCTGCTGAACACAGTGATATACAGCATTACTTTGTGGTGTCAAAAATGCCCCACTTCCTGTTTTCCTTCTGCTTTTCTGGTCAGTCACTGCAGCAGTTGGATGGTGCTTCTGCCACTTCGGATCTCATAGTCCAAATTCTGTAAGTCACTGCTTTGGTAGTCGCCATGAGGATGAGTTGAACAGAAATTTTTCAAAGCAGCTTATCACCTTCTCCCACTGTGTGTGATGTCACCCATGTCTTGCCTCTGAGTATCCTGTCCATTCATTTCTATGGGGAAAAAATTCAGACAAAATGTTGGATATTTCAGAAATCATGAGACATATCGCTGAGAACAATAATGAAGCCTATCTCCTGATCGACCCGCACATTTTGACGTTTGTGTGTGTGTGTATCGACCAACTGCCGTTTTGAAGCCTCGAGTTTAGCTTAATGGACGTCGCCCACCTTCTGCGATGAACAGTGCAGGACTAGTTGAGTGCCAAAAAAGTGAGTTGAAGAAAAATAATTAGGAGACATTTTTTTCAACCTGAGAACATAGAGTTCCAATAACTAACAGAAATATAACAGGCTACAATGAGCAGTGTACAGTCACTTGGCTATTTACAAATAGGGTGTTTATTTTGAATGTACTGTCTGGCACAATAATGATGCACGACTCACGATTCTCTCTGACCAATCAGTAGTCTGTAGTATTTTCATTTCACCTTTTGGTATTGCCTCAGTTCACGTGGAACCTCGGCGAACTAAATCAAAAAGGTGCCTCAAGCTCTGCATTCCAAAAAGTGCACGAGACGCTTTTACCTTGGCGTACCCCTGCCTGCCAGTCTTAAGAGGTAGACATGTCAACGATCCTACAGGGACGTCAGCTACCTTCCTAGTTCATTACCCTCTGAACAATGGCTGAAGTTAGCGTCACAGTGGATAAGCAGCTCAAGTTACAAAGCTAGCGAACAACAACAGCTATGTTGCATGGCAGCTGGGCCAGATGTGCATCTTCCAAAAACAGTCACCTAGCTTCAGGTTCCACCTCGTGTATTTTCTGTCATCGTTAGCTAAAGTCAGCCCGCTAACACGTCCCACGTCCATTGACACTGACTGACGATATTGTTGCTACTGTTAGCTAAAGTAGTGTGCTAACTTCTTTCAGACGCTCACCAAAACATCTTGTCTCTACTTGGAGGTTAATTATTTACTACCGAGACGACGAATCAGTCCCAGTATGAACATATTAGGTAAGGCGTTACCACACTGCAAAGACCACAACTTTCTTAACGTTAGCTAAACTGTCAAAATGTTACTTGAAAGTCCCAACATTTAGCTTATCTTGCATCTTTTTTACTGCAAAAAGGAAAAGTCACGTCGCATGCGTAGCGATATTGTACCACAGGAGGGGCAGAGAGAGGGCAGGTACAGAGCGATGTGCGGAAGGGGGGTGGGCAGTCGGTGTGAGCGTGCGTGCGTGTCGACGGTGCAGCGGCTGTTGACGGGACTTCCGCACCGCTGCGCCACTGTGATAGGGGTGCATCCACAAAACAAGTATATCTATACTTTTGATACTTAACTATGTTAACTCAAGTAAATGTTTAAATACATTTATATAGCTTCCCTTTTATTAAGCCTATAGTATTTATTGCTATTTTATTCAAGTAGAGAATCAGAATAGCTTACTAATGTGACAAAAAATGAATTTGTACGGACACAAATTTCATATTTTTCATGTTGTCTAGACTATCCATTTGCCCATCTTTTTAAATGTTATATAATACAGTTGCATTAACTCATATGAATTCTATTTTACACGGAGGCAAACAATTTTTTTTTATTAGACATGGGAAGAAGACAGTTCATTTTCGTTGTTTCTCTTTATACCATCAGAACACAAACCAGCAGATACAGTACTATTTTATCTGTTTAATAGCCTATTTGTAATGAAAACATGTATAAGACAACCATGATGACACAAAATACTGTAAGTTTTTTTTTTATAAATTGTTGTTTCTACTGGTGTTTTCTTGTGACTGTTTAGCTCAGGAAAATGCAATGTTTCCTGGGAAAGGCTGACTCTGCCAACTTGTAATTAGCCTTGAATTTGTCCTGGAGCGTTGCTGGGAGCTGTGTAGCAGGGAATATGTCTTTGGGTAAATAGACCTGTCTGAAAACAGTAAACTTCCTCTAGTATCAGTTCATCACTCATCTGCTCACTCTATTTGTTTTCTGCTTGGGTTTTCTAAAAGCCACTACCAAGGAATGTGGATGCCCTAATACTATTGCACTCTAACTACTTCAGGTAAAAGTCCATTGTCAGTATATGTGCACTGCAAGTTTGGAGTTTCCACACTCCTGTAAGTTGCAAATTGGGTCAGGACTGGCTTCCGAACTAGGTCTGATGTCACAAAGTCATACTCATACATACACGCCTTATAAACTCAGATACACATACACCGATTTGCACAGTCAGGATCACTTAGAGGTTCTAAGTGAAGTTACAATAAGCAAAATACATTTTTAAGTGGATGTGGGAATTATGTTATTATTTCAAGAGAGATAATGGTGGAGTAATTCCATGGATAAATAATATCTGTATGTGGTAACCAAAAATCACTAAAGAGTAATACTTTATTGTCTTGTTGTTATTATTTAAGTATAAACAGCTTAATTTCCTGGCTCAATTAATTGCACTCTATTTTTTCATTGCATTTTAGTGGTAAACCTGTAATATCTTAATTTGGCCACTTGAGGGCAACAACAAACTGAAAATATCTGGCTCTTAAGTTTGTCTTACTCTCGTTTGATACTGGGTAGGTAGCACACATCATGTTTTTAGAGAGTATTTACTGAAAACAGCTGCCTGCCATGAGAGTAGTGCAAGTGAACCAAAACAGTAAAGCTCATAGGTAGTCCTGTTTGTTAATATTAACATGACTAGTTATTGTAACACTGTATTTATAAATGCATTTGAAATACTGACCATTTGGCACCCCATATACAAATAAGACTTCACAAACACACAGCTGTTTGTTTACGCATCTGTGGACGTTTTGAGCTGCTGCAGTTCGGTATTGTCTTTGGGGATCTGTGCCAGCTGTTTCCGTCCCTTCTGGAAGGCAGCAGCAATCTCCTTAAAACTTTTGCCCTTGGTCTCAGGCACCCGAAGGTAAGTAAACACAGTGAAACCAAGAAGCAGCACAGCAAACAGGATGAACACATAACAACCCAGCCAATCCTGAAAATAGAAAAGAAAATTTAAAAAAATGAAAAGACAGAAGTCTGATTTTGTGTGAATGAAGGAAAGACATGTTGCACAAGTTTACAGTGTGTCCTTTCTGCCTACCTGTATATATGGAAAGGTCATGCCTATGATGAAATTGCTGGTCCAGTTGCAGCAGCCAGCGAGAGCGATGGCCGCAGGCCGAGGTCCCTGGCTGAACAGTTCAGCTACTATGAACCACGGAATAGGACCAGGACCAATTTCAAAGAAACTCACAAAGAGGAAGATAGCTGACATGCTGATGTAGCTCATCCAGGTGTAGTCATTCTGCCAGGAGGAGTACATCAGTCAAGACAAAATGATTAAATGCTGGTTGAGAAATATCTTGTGTAACAAAGATGAAGTGAAATGGTTGCAGGTTTTTAAAAGGATATTAACACTTTTGCTCATATTCATAATCTAGCTTTCCAGATCTCAAGAACTGACTTTGATGCTCATATTGAAAACTTATATTGAATATGTGACGAATAGGAATATTCTCAAACAAGCCTCACAGATGTTACAGTGAGAGCAACACAACATTTTTGGGGAAAACATTCAGAAATAGAGGAGCTGCTAAACCAATTGAAATTGGGCTGCCCTGTTCTAATTGGATGGGAGTTCAGCTCAAGTTGGTGACAGTCTAAAGCTCTGACAGTCGATTGAACAAACCTGGAATCGGAGGCCCACTGTCATGGCAACTGCGCAGAAGCACATCCCTCCCAGACCAGCGAGAGTCAGAGTACGCCTGCCAGCCTTGTCCACCAGTGCAACCTAGAACACGTGCACTGTTTATCTCTGTGTGTGTTTCAGGGTATGTGTGTAGAAGAAATACCAGCACATGTAAATGTATAACGTCCACATGTGTGTCTGCATGCGTCTGTGAGTTTTGCATCTGTGTAGCTACTTACAGACACCATAGTGAAGACTGTGTTGATAACCCCGACTCCTATAGTGGCGTAGACTGGCTGAGCGACACCAGCCCCAGCGAAGATAGACGTGGAGTAATAAAAGATCTTGAAGACAAAACAAGTATGAATTTTCCATGAACTCAAATATAAAAGAACAGTTTTTGTGTTTGCTTTGCTTAGGGCACATCCCATGAACTGTACACTTCTGTTCTTTTAAATGAAGAAGCAAAACTTTTAGCCACTTCCGCCCTTGGTCCTGCTGATAGGGCACAAACAGTATGTTCTGACAATGAAACCATCATTGAGAATAAGAATGAGAGACAGGGAAAGGGCGAGTTGAAATTCATTTTCCACTCACTGCGTTGATGCCAGACAACTGTTGGGAGAGGTGCATCATCAGGGCAACAAACAGCTGCTGTCTGTACACAGAGGAGCGGATCTTCAAGAGAGTACAAAACAGCAAAAGTATTGTCACTGCACTGGTTTTCGAAAGCTCACGTCTCGAATACACATAAATTATTGTTTAACTTATAACCAGGTGTTGAGTGTATTTCTTTCCTGTCGTTTGGCTTTATTTTAAACTAATTAGTGTATGCTAATTAGAGTGTAGTCACTCATAAATGCATGCAATATCTAACAACATCATGTTTGTTTCATTGTCTGCTGTTATACTTGAAATATGCATTTGTTGCATTTGCCGTGAAAGAAAGTACATTTCTCATAAATTCAATGACCTTTAAAACTAAACTAAGTTATTATATCGCTTATCTTACTAATGATTTAACATTAACTGTCACCGAGGCATTATATCAGACAGTCAGTGTATTTTGGTTGCTGATTAATTTGGACAGTTCAGAAGGTGTCAGTATGCGCCCTGAGGAGGAATGTAATGCCGCAGTTATCGTGACTCCTCAGGACTGTTATAGTGTAATGAGAGTGTTCTGCTGCCTCAGGGAATTTCAAACACACAGTTAACTATTTAACTGTAAAATAAAACATCTGCAATGTTGCAAAGTTTAAAGAAAAAATCTACAAGAGAAAAGATTTACATAGTTGTGAAAATATATGTCCACTTCTTGTATATGAGACCTACCAAAGAAAGGATAGAGATCCTGGGCTCCTTGTCAGCCTCCTCTTTCTCTTTCCACATCTCCTCCAGATCAGAAGTTGCATCATACGCCCCCTTCAGACGATACAGACCTGCAACAAAACAGAGAGTGATTTATTTGCAGTGGTTTTCAGACCCTTTTTAATATTGCCCTATTTAGTATTGCTTTCAAATATTTAACTTAGGTAAAAGTATGCAGGTATTGTGTATTGCAAAATGTAATTGAGTAATAGTTCTGTATTCTGGGAAATACACTTCTTTGATTAGTTGCTGGGAGTTAGAGAAATAGCTTGATACCATTTCCATGTCTTTATGGTAAATATGAAGCCACAGTCAGCAGCCGGTTAGATTAGTTTAATTTAGCGTAAAGACTGTAAACAAGGGGAAACACCCAACCTGGCTCTGTCCCCAAGTGACAAATCTACCTGCTAGCACCTTTAAGCTTACTAATTAACACATTATATCTTGTTGTTTAGTACAAGTGAGAAATAGTTTGCCACATAAACAGCAAATTGACATTTTTATATTTTGTTTTGTGCAAAGATTAAACAAATGAAATGTAATATGTTGTGTTGTGTTCTAAGATAAGCTAACTGGCTGTAGCCTTATATTTACCATACAAACATGACAGTGGTATCGAAGTCCTCATGTAACTCTGAGTAGAAAGCAAGCAAGCCTATTTTCCAAAATGTTGAACTATGGCTTTGAAGTATCCTGTGTAGCCTCTCGGCTATACTTTAATTTTCTGAATGATTGAGTGTGTAGTGTTTGAACAAGAGAGCACTGGAGAGAAGAAAAAAGGATGACACGGAGAGTTGCTGTATGTAATTCTTACTTTTTTTCGCCTCTTGCTCCTTGCCCAATACAATATAAAGGTAACGCGGGCTCTCAGGGCATAGAGGCAGCAGCAGGGTTTGTAATACAGCTGGAGCTCCAGACAGACCAAGTAACACTGGCCACATGTCATCGCTACCAAGTACAAAGTCCAAGCCAATTACCTACATCCACATCCACACACACACAAACACACACGTACAATTTAAGTTATATGTTTGGTGTGTCGCCGAGCAAATATGCTGTTGTGCTTGTGTGTGTTTGTGTGAGAGCAACTCACCTGGCTGATTAGGATGCCAATGACAATAGCCAGCTGGTGTAAAGTTCCCAGAGCCCCTCTGTAAGCCTTGGGTGCAATCTCTCCAATGTACATAGGCACTAATCCAGATGTTAATCCTGAAACAAACACATTGTGAACTAACCAACATTCACTGTTAGATACATGAAGTTACATGTGATCTATCCAAGAGCTGTATTATATTAAATATGTTCATATATGTTTATTTTCTCTTAGAAATGAAGTTCAATCATTAAGGGCAATATTCCTAAAGTTAAGGAGGCCAACTTGCCTTTTCTATAATATTTAAGCCATAAACATTGGTATTTCCAATTAAATTGTGAGTATTCATTGAAGGTTATAACATGCGCTTTGCTGTACCACAGTAAAAGCCCATAACAGCACGGCCTGCGATGACCATAATGTGAGGTTTCCACATCTTGCAAAGACCCATCAGCAGTCCAGCTGCTATAGCCAGAACATTGACCATTAACATGCCTTTTACCCTGTAAGACAGACACAGATAGAAAGGTGGCAGAGGCAGGTACAGCGAACGAGGAATGAAGGAATTGTGCATGTGTGTACTGTGGCATTATTCTATATTGATCGTGACTTAACTTTTTCCACTAAACTTTCATTCATTCACTGTTGCACCCTTATTGTTTTTTCCTTCCTTTCTCACCTCCCTCTCAGGTCTCCCACAAATCCCACCAGGAAGGAGGATAACATGCCACCAACGGAGAAGATTGACACTGATAACGACCAGTACATGATCACATCAGGGTGGTGTCCCACCTCTAGGTTCTCTTCTTCTGTGCTGTTTTCTGGAAGGACAGCGGTCCTCTCCGACCAGACCCCCAGGGCAAGCCCATAATGCTTTTCAATGACCTATGACACAGGCATGTTTACTGATCATCACTCAGAGCTGCACTGTACTGAGAGACAGAGCGAGGCAAGACAAGAAGGTAGACACAAATATATACAAACACACGTATATGGATCCATTCTGCTAAAATCTAATTTACAAATATGCATTGTAGTTATGGCATTCCTTATGCAACATTAGATTAGATTTTTATTTCAGTTAAACAAGAGAACAACAGAAATATCTTTGCAGCATTTATATTTACTTGAATTGAAAATCACTTTGTCAATTAAAATCAAAGAAATGCTGTAGCAGAGGCCAGTTGGAAAGATGCCACTTATAAACCGTAACTCCAGCTTTGTGGCACTTTAAGGATGGTAGTGTACTTACATCACATTTGAAGTGTGCCACATGTTCATAAACTAGTGGCACGTTTGATTCATTGGCTGTGTATTTGTCATTTCTTCAACTTAGTTATTTCTAATTCCAGCATACCATATATGTTTACATCATGTTTTGGGGAAATTTCCTGCCATTACACAACCTGTATTTGCTGAACCAATCATCCAGTTGCTTTAGCGAACTGAAATTTACATGCACGTACTTCACCAATCATGAGTAACCTTCTTTCATCTATGGCCCCTTGTTCTGTACAGTATGGCGAACATACATAAAGTAAAAGAGAACCATGCCATCTGACCAGAGCTGGAGAGGAGGACGTCTTCGTTAGAGTTATCCATGGTGAGCACAGTGTGGTCTTTCAACAGGGACTAAAATTGTGCCAACTGTGCCAGCAGCTTGCAGCAAAGAGACATCAGCACTTGGCACATTCTGATTTGTTGGCCACTCAAAATGCTACTCATTACAGAGACTTTCAGGTAAGTCTGTTCATTGGTCTGTCAGAACGTTAGATTCTCTCTGCTGCTGCAGAGGAGTGAGTATGTCCATAGGGTGGAGTAAGTTTATTTGGGCTGGTGGAGTTCCATGCAAATATCAGTATTGTGAGGCAATTAGATGAGCCAGTAAGGGAGCGAAGCCTGTGTGAAAGGAGAGCCTACCTTCTGTGGTGCGTTGATGACTCCAAGACTGTAGCCATACTGCAGGGACCCCAGAGCTGCTGTGAACACAGCCACAGCCAGCGTACCTGTTAGCTGCTGCAGGGGTGAAAGGTAATCAATTTGATAAGACGACACACACACACACACACACACACACACACACACACACACACACACACCGAGATGTGAATGCATGAACAAAATCACAATTTAACATGCATATGCACAAAAGCAAAGACATGAGTGTGTAAACAGTCGCTCAGCTCCAGTTGCATAGTGCAGTCACAAATTAAAGTCCATTTAGAAACACAGAAAAAAAACTTTTTATCACTGCTATGTGGACTAACGTAAGAGTGCTCACACACAGAAGTTACATAAGACTGCTTAATGAATTAAAATGTTTCAACTGAGATCTTGTTGTGCCAGATACATAAGAACTACATCATGACAGTGTCCTGAGCAAAACATTGATGCAAACGCAGAACACACAGATGAACAAAAACCTGTGAGGAACTCAAAGTGCTTAACACTTCATATCTCAGCAATTTAGTGCTGCCATGTAGTGACCACAGAAAAGAAGTGCCTTTGCAAATATTCCTTACATGATTCAGAATGAAGATGTTCCATGTGTAAACATTTTATATAGTAAATGTAAAGAGCAAATTTGTTGAGGATTATCTTACCTTTCCAGAGTCCATGATGGGTCCACAGTGTCAGCCAGGAGGCTGGTAATGATCAATGGAGCTGCATGCTCGATCACGCCGTGTCCACTCTCTAATCGACACACAACACATGCATGTCACACACACACACACACACACACACACACACACACACACACACACGATGTTGACAGAACTCTAACACATAAATCACAAAAGTCTCATTCATTCTCTACACACAAACACAAACTTATAAATAAAATGATATTCAGTTAAACGTCTGGAATCTATTTATGGAAACGCTGTCTGGTTTCAGGGTTAGGGTTTAGGTTGTGTGGTGTTGCATGCTGGGACTATATATTGACAATGATAAACGGTATATTGCAATTAATAAAGCAATGCAAAATTAGTGTTCTGTTGTGTTCTTGGACAGTATCAATGGTATTCTGACATTATTCTTTCTCTCCCTTTTTCTCTCTCTCTCTCACACTCTCATACACACACACACACACACACACACAAACACACACTTGCTGTTAATGATATACTTATGGGGTGGACAAAGTCTGAGGGTCGAGGCTACAAATGTGCAACACTTGCAAAAAGGCTCTCTCATGAACACATCCACAAAATAGAAAAACACATTTTCAGAAGCATAATGCTCTAGTTTCATTTATTTCTCTCTTACAGCATCTCTTTTACAAAACAAATAAATCCCAAAACAGGACATTAGTAATGCTCTTTCAAAATAAAGAAAACAAGAAAGAAACAGAATAAAGAATACAGTGGTTTCGTCTTTGAAAGGAGAGTTCTCAGTGTAATGACCATCATCATTTTTTCCAACTGGAAGAGTGAATTCCACAATGGACAAACAGAGTAATAATGCCCCCATTCACACTTGTTCATTAATCATACACACAGATGCATGCGTGCGTGCGCACACACACACACACACACATGCACACACACACACACATGCACACACACATACACACAAACACACATATACACACACACACACACACACACAGGGAAGACGCTGGTTTTCTTCAGCTTGGCTCTTTATTGCTAAATGTTAGCCTGCTCCCCCTAACAGAGATCAGTGAACCTAACTTGCAGCTCCGCAGGAACAGCTACTGCATGGATGTGTAAAAAAAAAAAAAAAAGTAATAATTTAACAGAAACAAAACTTCATTGCAAATGATTGTTACATAATTTGGGAATGAGTCTATTTTTTTGTGCCACTTTAAGTTTGTTCACCATAGGCCAACATACTGCCACATCTGCAGAAAAAAAAAAAAAAGACCAATCTGCATTACATTGTTCTCCGACATCGATGAGTGTACATGAACTCGTCCGCCCTCAATAGTGTTATAGATTTAATACAATATGTATTAATGATTGAGCTGTTCTAAATATTTAGAAATGGCAAATTCATGTCATCCCATATTCAGTTACTCCTTTCAAAGAATAAATCAATCTCATTGTTAATGTACATCTCTATTAGAAGAGACAAATAACATCAGCAATGTGTTAAAGTTAGATAATAACACACAGACACACACCGAAAAAAGGAAAGAAAAAAAACAGTGTAAAGTAACCGTATAGGCAACAAAATGATTAATTATAACAAGTGATAATCTCTTGGCCTCATTTTAGTTTTGCTTACATCATGCTAGGCACTGTACAAACAGTTAGGAGCCAAAAATCGGAATCAGAAGAGCCAATCAGGAGAGGAGCATGATTCAAAAGGACACCGCAGCTTTCGACGACGAGCGCTTTGACGCGCACACAGTATTCGGGACAGCGGCTCATATCCTGTGGAGGTCGTACTCATAAGCTCTTTATATGCATCTTCATTATCTCCTACAGCGACGTGGCTGTAGTCATGAATAGCCAGAACATTACTGTGTTAAAAGGAGACACACACACAAAGATGAAAAATAAAAATCAACCACTAATATTGCCTATTTTTTTTAATGCATGGTGTTCACCAACTCATAAACTTCATACTAAGAAGATAATATTGTAAATCTGCTTGTAAACACACTCAGTGTTGCTTTGATCGCATTAAGGTAGAAGTTGACGCACAAAGACAGAATTACTCGAGTCCACTTTTCGTGGACATTAAGTTCAACGCCCCACTTCACTTTTATCAAGTCAAACACACACACACACACACAATTATGCACGCATTCATACACACGTTTGACACACACTCCTGATTTCAGAGACACATGTGCTGTACATTTCCTCAAGCTTCAAAGACTGACTGACTCCAAACTGTTACACAGAAGAAAAAAAGAAAAGAAAAGAAAAGAACGAAAAATAAACAATGAACCGAATGACGCTCTCATTGTTCATTTAATATTACAGTATATCTGATGCAGCACCTTCAGAGTTTAAAGAGTGAAAACAGGGAGAGGAGAGTGATGATGATGATGATGACTGGGAGGAGGGGAAAGAGGAAGAAAAGGAGAGAAAAGACGGAATGGACCAGTGATTTCATTTTAAAGGGACACAGACATCATCTTTGCATACTATTCCGACTCGCCTATGACAGCAGAGTCTCATCGCATCTCTATCAGCGAAATGCGATCGAACACTAAAAATCACAATTCAGTTTGACTCAGAACCCGAAAAAAAGATGGCGAGAGGAGGAAGTGGAGGAGGAGGAGGAGGAGGACTGACAGAGGAGAAAGAAAATCAATCAGGCTGTCTGCATTCACCGCCGACGTCCCGAGTAGATTTGTCATCTCTCAGCTGCCCTCCCTGCACTGTCATATTCAGAAGCGTACATTTAAATTTATATTAAATCTCATTCATCTATTCTTCCTCCGTCCCTTGAGGTGCAGTTTTCAAAGGAACGAGCCCACACATGGCAGACAGGGAGGGAGGGAAAATGGAGGGCATAGGCGTCAGTGATGACTAGATCCAGCAGAAGGAAGGGGAAGGAGCAGAGGCTTAGGAAGCGAGGACAAAAAGAAGAAGTAGAGCGACAGAAGGTGGGCAGGTGTAAAGTGTATTTACTACAGTTGCACGCACACTTGAATGCACTGGTCCGTTTGGAGAGACGAGACGGACAAAAAGGGGGAAGAGTTACAGACAGACAGACAGAGAAAGAGGGTCAGAAGAGAATATTTGGAAAGTCAGTGGCACCAGTTTGCCAGTCAGTTGAGTAACGATGGCTTCTGCATGACCCGACATAATCTAGGGTGACACGTCTCTTCGTTTGTTGTTTTTTTCTCTACGATAACTTTGTTGTTTTGTTTTTTGTTTAGTTTTTTTCCTCTACACCATTTTAGTCTCTCCAGTGTTAAAAGAGTTCACTTTGTGGCCTCTCGGGCGGTCGGGTTCGTTTGTGAGATGTGCCGTGGGCTGGCCAATGGGAGAGTGAGGCAGAGTGGACTGTGGGAGGAGCCATCACCAGTTCATCATAGAGTTTCTGTTGAGGGTCATGAAGAAAACTTGGCTGCTACCTCCCGAACGCACTGATGCAAAGAATACCTAGAGAGAGAGAGAGAGAGAAAGAGAGAGAGAGAGAGAGAGAGAGAGAAAGAGAATATTACAAACAAATCAGCTCTCATTTCTTATTATTATCATTTCTCAATCTTTTTCTGAAACGTTACTTTTGGGAGTAAATATCACTAATAGCAGGCAATTAAGGGTATTATTATTTTCATGCATCTGAATTAAATTAAAGCGCAGTTTTGACGTCAGCTTTTGTACATATTTTCGACTAAAATCTCAAATCTCTGTGCAATGTGCTGTATACCAAACTTCATGCTAAAAATGTATGCACGTGCACAGAGGCAGTGATGAAATCGACGCCACTTGAGACAGGGTGCAAATCAAGATAAGAGCAGGTCAAGCCTTTATCAATATTTGTGATTCTTCTCTAATACTGTCCAAGCAATGAATCACAGACCATCAAAGAAGACATGCAGTACAGCTGTGTTTTACCTTGTCGTTTCGCTCACAGAGGAACTTCAGTCTCTGGGCTCTCTTGTGCATAAAGACTCCATCCAGATGACCTGTCTCCACAGAGCGGATCTCTATGGCTTTCTCACCCCATCCCATAATCTGATTAGAATGGATATAGGCTGGAAAGGAGAGAACCCAAGTGAGACATAAGTGATAGTGGAAAAAAAAACAAAAAAACATAAACATATTTACGCTACATATCATTTGGTTCTTTTCCAAGCATGTAGATACACAACAGACACAAGCCATTACTCTTTCGGTTAATTACCGACGCTTTGCTTCATTTGGAGGCTTTAGCAATGTCACGTCATTTAATGATGCAATGATCTATTTTACTGTTGAGTACTTCTCTTTGCTTCCCCCCTCCATTACTCAGAAATCAGAGGTCCAGGTTGAATACAAAGCAGTGCCACTGAAACCTGGTGATATTTCTGCAGAGAAGATGCTTGCTGACATGATTCATGGGGCATGTCTCTGCTCTCAGTGATGGCAATCTTTACGCAATAAAAAAACGATTTCCACACCCTCGAGCGTCAACATGCACATGAGAATCTGGAGACACCAGCACTAGTCTAGATAGAGGCAACTTTAAAAGTGGTAATACCCCTGGTGGCCACACGAGGGCAGTAAAATACAAACAAATTAAGTGGCATTTCCTGTTCAAACAGACCTCATCCTCATTTCTTTGTTGGCCTCGCTCACTCTTGCTTGCTCCCCCCTCTTCCCCTGTGTCTTACTCCCTCGCTTTTCCTTTTATATTTACTCACGTTCATGTAATATCCGTTTATCCTTTCCCCAACTTTTACCCTCACTCCCCCCTCTTCCTCTTTTTTCTGCTGCCTGCTAAGCAGCTCTGGAGGCCTTCCTGTGGAGGCTGATGTTATAATGTGATTTTTGAATGTAATTAAACCTTAAATGAACCCCCTCGATAAGCTCATTTCTCAGATTCCTCACCTCACCAAACACTTTGGATTTGCATCACAACACACACATACACAGGCGCTGAAATCGGTGCTGGTATATCACTGTTTTAATGTCCCCTATGTTATACAAATCTATTTAAATCAATCAACACACATACACTTCAAATATACACATAGGACATACCAACAGAGGTAGGCATCTCTCCCCACTGGAGCACCACATCCTTGGTGATTCGACCGTAGGTGTTGACGTAGACGCCCTCGTCCTCGTAGCACAGCAGCATCTCCATTCCATCAGTTTTAGGCAGCACCACGATGGCATGGGGTGTCACCTGGCTCTGGATCTAATACAGACACACACACGCAAACATTTCGCAAGCTTTAATTTAATCTGTCAAATTTAATCACGATCTACATTAGATTAAAAATATTACAGAGGTTTCAACATAGGCATTTAATTCAACAGAATTTGGCGGCCTCTGGCATTTTTTTTTTTTTTTTTTTTTGGGCCGGCCTGCTTTCTGTAATCCTCTAAAGGGCAAGTTTGTGAACACTGACAAGCCCGGCAAATATCAGGAGCATCAGTGCATCAAGAGGTTCAAACTTTGGATTGTTACCTGAGAGGCCTCGTTCCACATAATAAGCAAACAGACAAACCTACAGCACTTTTTCTCCCAACCATAATTAACAGAAATAACATCAGAGGGGGAGGGAACAGTTTCACATGTACACATGTAACTTGATTCTGTGGACAGAGACCAGCCGCATTTTCTGCCACCAGGTATGACTTAAGACTAGACACTTGGGGAGCACAACAAGGGAAAGTATCAGCACAACAAATGGGTGATAAGGTGGTGAAGAAACTCATCTTAGCCCACGAGAAGCAGCGTTCACACAGGAGCTGGGCACTCACTGCCACACTTCTGCTCACTCTGACCACACTGAGGTAAGGCAAGGGTCTAGCACGGTCTTTGGACTGCAGTTTACTGAAAGGAACACTAACAATCGGCATTGCTTATGTTTAATATGCTTTACTTCTGCAATTTTGTGTTGTGGTTTCGGCGCGATCAAACGCCTTCAGTTGGTAAACACATCTTTTCTCCTCTCAGAGTCACGTGATGTCTGCTGTGGGTAAGATGAATTTCTTCACACAAACCGATTTCTAGCTAAAGTTATCCGTTAATGCGTATCCACTATGGGTTTTTTTTTTTTTAACTAAAGATCTATTGATCTAGTCTAAAGGGGTGGATGGCAGGATGTCACCTTCATCTTTTTGGCACACTGGAAGAGAAGTTGGCAGGAAAGGAGAGAGAGAGGAAGCATGGATGAAAGGTGGAAGCAGGAAGACAATCACGTCACAGTTCATGAACATGTGCAGTATGGGCTATAAAGATAAATGCATGGTGCAGTCGTGTGTCCTTACATTTGTATTCAGTGATTTATATTTACCAGAATAACAATCAAGACTTTGGCTGAACTGCATTTGAACTTATTTCAGGAAAAGCGTACGATTAGTGACACCACCACGGAACAAACTAATCTGCATGCATGTCCCATAACTGATTTGCATTCAAGCAAACAACAGGACAAGTACTGATGGCCTACCTAGCTCTCATCAATGATTGAGTGACTCTCTCGATGCTCTTTTAATGACCTTTGCTGCAACAGGAAATTTTGAAACAGCTTCTACTTCCCTGTGCTCTGTAGTAAGAGCAATACCGTATTTTTGAGCTACGAACCATAGATAATCAAAGCTCAATGCACCATATCTAGGAAACAAAAAAAAAATCTGGTAAAAGAGGTAAAACTGCCATCAATGTCTTAATTTCAGTTCAATCTTCTAATTGTAAATCAAGCAAAGAGGTGATCTGTCAAGATAAAGTCATTGTATTCCTAAAGGCCAATCCAGCGTAGGAGTCATTACTGTTCTTGGCGTGGGAGATCAGCTCGTGGATAGAATAGGATTCTAGCATGAGAGAATGAAAAAATACCTCATGTGTAGGCTTTGATTGAAAGTCATTAGAGCTGCAGCAGCCTGATTGAGGGTAACTTACAGAAGATACACACACGCAGACATATGGAAACACGCGGCGCCGCACTTACATGTGAGGGGATGTAGATGTCGTAAGGGTTGCCTGAGTCCACGTCGATGACATGGAAGCCCACGCTGGAGCCGTAGATGACCTTTAACCTCTGACCTTCCTCCACCGTCAGGTCAACCAGCTGGGGACGGTGCTGCAAGTCAGTGAACGACTGAAAGGCAAGAGACAGCGAGAGACACCAGATGCTTAGGGGTAAGAGGATGATGATGGAGTGAGAAAAGACAAAGTCAAAAAGGAAATCAACAATAAAATGATACATCATTCTGAGCCTGTACATATAGTTTTCACTTCCACACCTTGAAGGCCATGAACTTGTGGTAGGGTTTGGGCGCCCAGGCATAGATTTCCACAGAGTTCTTCAGAGCAATCACCAGGAACTTAATCCTCTCATATTTTACTGGAAACATAAAGACACATACATGAGTTTCAGACTGAGTTCATTTTAATGCTCCATTCAAACATGAAAAGAACTTAACCTGCTCCGGTGTATATACTCTAATGTACATTCAATTTTAAAAGTAGGTACATGAGACATTTTCTGTTTTTTAAAATTAGGACCATGTTTGTAAACCCTGTTGCCTCCTGGCACATGCCTCCTTGTTACCTTCTGCTAGAGTTACTTCTGCTAGAGTTACCAGAATATAATTTCAGTTTAATGAAAAAAAATATATATACTTCCCTTTACAGCACAAAGCAATCTAAGAGGCAGCAGTAACTGGTAGCAAAGGTAAAATGCAGTTTAAAGACTGGAAGATCATTTTTGCTCATCAAACAATTAAAAAACAGTTTTCAAAGGCACTTTATTTTGAAAATTCAGAGTGTATGGTATAATATTTTCTTTGTCTGTGTTATACCATCACTGCATAAATGCATATCACCTGAATGTCGAATATTACTCTTTCACAGGGATTTAACAACACAGCCAGAAACCTACATATAAAACCCCCCATTTCTTAGTATATACACATATACACACACACACAAATCCTTACCAACTTTATAATGCACACAGCCCTCCAGCTCCCCGACTGTAATCCAACCCTGCTTCTTTTCTACTTCTGGGTCGTTGTGTAATATTCTGTTCCTCAGCCAGGACAAGTAGTAGACACGCAACTTATTCTTTTTCCCTGCGAGAGGAGGAACAGAGGTAGAAAGAGTGATGAGATCAAATTTACTCGAATGAAGTGAAAAAAAAAAAAAAAAAAACCCAGATAAATTACTTTTCTTTTTTGGCAGTAAACAACACACAATGGCAAATTACCTGGCCATTGTGACTGACCTAGATTACCTAGATTTGTATGTTGATTTTCCTGGGAATATGATTATAAGTAAAGGTAATGATATGTGCTGCAGTCTGTGTTTCGTGTTGTAAAGCACAATCTGCATTTTGATGTGTATGCTGGCATGCGAAATCGTATCTACACACAATTCAGATATGCTGGACGTGCGGGGTCTGTGTATGTAAGTATGCACCTGCATGTGAGCGTGCATGCGTGACCATGTGTTTAAGACCTACCAGATATGGTGACCAGCACATTGAGCCCCTCCAGCACATCCATCTGCAGGAAGCGCCGTCTGGTGATCAGGTTATAGACTTTTCCCTGTCCGCTTCGGTCAAGCAGCATCAGACCATTTTCTGTCCCAACCAGCAGGTTCACACCTAAACACACACAGACACACAAACACACACATATATATATATGAGTCGGAGGCACGGAAAGATACACAAAAAAAAACAAACAAAAAAAAAAAACAGAGATGGGGATAAAGGATGCTTCCTTCTTACCCCAGAGTGCAGCACACAGGATCTCAGAGTTGAAGCGCTTCTTGTATTTTCGGATCTCAGGTGTGTCACTGTGGGGTCTGATGTTGGTAGGGTTGACGTTGACCACGGAGATCTTTCTGGCTTCGTTTAGTCTGGCCTGCTCCTGCCTCAGCAGCTCATTTGCAAACATGGCTACGATACCACGGAGGAGGTGAAAGAAATATGTGATTTTATGGGGTTTTTTTTTGTTTTTTTTTTTAGCAAAACAGGTGCTAGTAAAATGTGTGGCCAAAGCTTCAATAGGTTTTTCTTACCTGCTGCTGAGTTCTCATTGTCATCTTCACTTGGCGATGTCTGATAGACGCGTGGATCAACAAACGGGGTAAAGGACGCTTTGGAGCCCCCCACACCAAACTGAAAGACACAAAACGATGACTAAATGATGTGCTGTGTGTGAATAGCTTTTATAGGCACTGTAAGAGCTGATAGTAGTCCGCATCATCACATCAGTATGTTTTAAAATTCCTACTTTATGTATGATATGTATGAATTAAACTCATGTTTCATTCACAGGTCTATATCCATGGAAAGGGTATTAATGTGTGTGTGTGTATGTTACGTGTGTGTCTCTGACCTCAGCCATGTCGCCCAGTTCCTGCAGGGCTGAGGTGGGTGTGGCTGAGGGAGAGTTGCTCTGCTGTACCAGGTCAGGGAGGTTACCATGGTTACTGTGATTCCCAAACCCGTTACTCTCAGTGTGACCGCCTCTCCTCCTCTCCTCTGCCTGAGAGACAGGAAGAGAGAGAAAAGAATGATACTGAGAGAGGAGTTTTCAGCAAAGTGAGAGGAGTAGAAATCCCTGTGACTAGTGTGTGTGTGCATGTGTGTGTGTGTGTGTGTGTGTGTGTGTGTGTATGTGTGCGAGAGAGAGAGAGTGCGTGTGTGTGTTCATTTGTCACCTCTCTCATCACTAGAGTGCCGTCCTTGGAGCTATTATAGGCATCTCCCAGAGAGTCCTCTGTCAGCCCTCCATACGACTCGCCACTGCTCTGCACCGGTGGCCTGCAACACACACACACACACACAGAAAGAAAACACACACAGTCCCGATTATTTACAACACAATTCTGCCAAAACTGTAGTGACAAGCTACTGGCATGGTGCATATTCCAAAGACATGCATATCTCAGCACAAATGAAAACTGACAGGTCCAGCCTGAACAAAAAAAAAAAAAAAAAAAAAAAAAACAGAACAAGAGAGAAAAATAAAAACAGGGAGGACAACTTACATGATACGGGGGATGTCACTAACGGCGACAGTCCCATCATGGCCCACTGTCTCCCCATCCTCATCGCTGCTCTCTGATTCATCACTGGAGGACGAGTAGTCTGTCACCTTTATCAGAAGAAAAGAAATACAACCGTCTGAGAAACAACAGTGTCATAAGACAATGTATTTATTAGGGTTGTATTCAAATGACCTCCCAAATGTACTCACAATTTTCACAAATCTCAACGGTTTGTCGGTTACCCAGTGTTATATTACCCAGTGTTTTCACCACTGGGTAATGGGAAAAGTGATACACATTTCTGTTGCTGGTTTCACGCCATTCCACTGATCTACAGTTGGCGGCAGTAATGCAAAAAAGTGCGTCATAATGCACCAACAAAGGCAAGAAGAAGGCATCAAGCTAGCAACAATGAATGTTAACAATGCCCGATTTGAAATACTCGTTTTATGAAGAAGGAAATGCATTCGACGCGTTCGTTAGAGCTCAAGGATACACGCACCAATGTGCTGTGGCGAGCAACAATGAATGTAAACACAACTGTTGTTAGAAAAGAAATACAACTCCACAGGGCACGTTAGATCTCGCTCCGTAGGTTGTACAGACTCACTCGACCGAGTACTGGATTTGAGTTTTATCAGAGATCAGTTTGCAAAAAGAGTTCAATATATTCTTAAATGCTTCGGCAGTACACTGGAGCAGTTTTCAAAAGAAAAAGTCAACTGAGAGTAGCTTTGAAATTGTGTTTGTGTTTTGCTTGTTTTATTTTTGACACGAACATGTGTCAAAAATAAAACGATAATGACGACGATGATGGATTATTATTGTGTTGTTATTCTCAGCAGTTCTATTTGGAGGCCAGGACTGGATGACTGCAGTCTATTATTGTCAAGTAAATACACCGACAGTATCTGCTAACACTTATCATTATTAGAAATGTCATCTTACCTTGACTGGAGGTCTGCTGCCTTCCTCTACCCTCAGTTCTCTGAGTTCCTTAGCCAATGCACTTAGGTCCTATAAAGAGGGACAGGAGAGGAGAAACAAGCAAAGTCATTCAGATCTGTATCATCAGAAACCAAGATGCCAAATCACATACAAGGAGAAGGGGAGCAGAGAGGGGCAAAAAGAGGGACAAACCATCAGCATCATGACAAGAGGACAACTGATTTGTTGTCGCACAAACATCTGGGCCTGTAAACATAGGCTTCTTGGAACAAGAGTGCTCACCTGAGATCCCCTAAATATTTTGTAGTGATCACAGATGAGCTCTCTTATTCATTCACAATCAAATATAAATTCTATGAACACAGGTCATGAGAAGAAAAAGAGAGAGGCAGGTAATCGGTGTACTACTGGAGTGCAGCATCAGCCTGCACCCCCACTACCAATCATTCCCATGCCAACCGGCCCGTGGTTTCCTCCCTTCCCCTCCCTCCCCATTCAACCCAGCCCATGGCTCAGACCAAATTCATGCAGACGGAGGGGGTGGGGGTTGGGGTGGGAGGAGGACCGTCATACACGGTGGGCTTACCAGCTCCTCCTGACCAGTAACCGTGACAACAGAGAAACAGGAAAGGAGATTTAGAGACTGTTTCATGTGCTTGGTAGTTCAGGTCTCAGGTTCACACACACACACACACACACACACACACACGCACGCGCACACACACGCCCACAACACATGCATTCATATGTGCAAACTGGCACAAGCACGCGTCCACATACACTCTCTGGGGAATGTGTGTAGAAGCACACATGCACTGCCAATCGCCATCACACCCTGATATTTCCAAGCTGAAAGAAACAAACGTCGTCGTCTCGTGAATCCAGACTAACTCCACCATGCCAGGGTAAAAAGCGGGGGCTCTGAAGATCGAGGCAAAATAAGGAAAACCGGGATAAAAGAAGGGGGACTCGAGTGTCACTAACCTCATCTATGGCCTTTCTATAGCTCTGAAGAATGAAAGGAGAAAGAGAGAGAGAGGCAGAGAAAAAGAAAGGTAGAAAGAAAGAGAGAGCAAGACAGAACCGGATGAATGAGCAGAGGAGATCTAGTAGATACCCAGAGAGGAGATTGCTGCGATAGAAAGTGTGTGTCTGCGTTGTGCAACTCACTGCAGGTCTGCTGGGTCTGGCTGATTCACGGCCCTCCTCCTGTTTGGACTTGGCCTCCTGATTGGCTCCTGGAGGGGATCCTTCCTGCTTGGTTTGACCTATCAGAACAAGACGATAATTACACAATTGACCCACAAACAGCAGATAAACGAACTTCATCATAATCACAAAAAAAATGGTGATTTCAATTTTGATGTGTCCTATTTGATCATATTGTGAAGAATTTGTGCTTCTGGGTTGAAATCACATTGAATCTATCCATTCTCTTTTCTCATCCTATTTTTATACTCTCTTATAGTCTCAGCTTTTACATTTTTCTGCATATTTACAGTCAACACCTGACAAACATGAAGGAATACCGATCCCACCATACTGCTACGTCTGTTTATGCCATGTGTTTGTCAGAGGGAGATCCATGCATAGCTTAGATATCCCTCTGGCCTGGTGTTTGACACATCCCTATACGCCTCTCTCTCTATCGCCCTCTCTCATTTCCTCTCTTCTGTCTCTCTGGAGGCTGAGAGCAACAGGGCACATCAGAAAGGTTGATCAGAGCAGAACTGCGACTGACAATGTCCCGCTGATAGCCCCTGAAACACGCTGGATCCGTGTCAGCGTATGTGGATTATTCGTGTGTTTCTCTGTCTGTAACTTGCACACACAAAAAAAGCATGTACACAAACATGCTGGTTTTTTTAATTGTTTGAACGCAAGGGTAAAGGTGTATTCGCCTAGTCTCGGCATGTGGATGTGTCCGTGGGTTTGTGAGAGTGTGTGTTTGTACCTCTCCTCTCGGCTGAGCCTCCCTGAGATGAAGGGGAGGAGGAAGATGAGGAGTTGGAGGAGGTTCTTTGCAGCATGGCGTCCAGAGAGAGCTCTGAGCGCCGCAGGTCTGGGTTACTGCAACAGGGGGAAAATATTTCCATTAATTTTGCAGTTGTTTAAAATTAAATTATGTAAAAGAGATATATGCTGTAGATAATCTGCAGATTCTTCAGTTGCAAAGAAAGGGTTAGTTAGTCTTTGTAAAAGTAGCACTTTTTGCAATGGCATTATATAGTGTTTTAATGCAATAAAACTGCAAAGAAAGTGTCTTAAAGGATAATTGAAACAATAAAAGTGACTTCAGGTGTTTGACCTGAGAGGTGCACAGTGATTTTTACCTGGCTCGTATGAGCTGAGAACCTGTGCGAGGGCCCAGACCCACTCCTCCATTAGGCGAATTCTTCCTGACCAGGGCTGGGGAGATGGAAGTGGTCCTCTGTGGGACCTGGACACGCACGAACACACACAGACAGAAGGTTCACCATTGCTGGAACAGCTTGGCTGTTTAATTCCCTAAGCAAGGAGTTCAGAGCTTGTATCCATGGTGTTATTTAATTGTTACATCAGTAATATATCCATGTGGTGGTCTGGCAAAACGCAAAAACTGACGCATTTAATTATGGGTGGTGACGCTCTAATAACTACTCTGCTATTAAACAATGTTTATTGGCTGGTTGTTGTTGTTGATACACCTGAGTCTGATCAAAATGAAGCCATGTTGAGGAAAGTGAAGCATTTCAAGACATGTTTGTATTTCCAGCTTGTAGTCAACAGCTTAAGCCCGCCAGCACTTTTTTTTTTTTTGCGATTCTGCACAAGCTGATTAAATCCTTGCAAAGCTGAGCCTTTTCGCTGTAATTTCAACATTATTTCAGTTACCTCACCGGAATAGAGAGGATAACATTGTGTGTGAAGTTATACATCACAGCTTCAGCCGATTCTACCCAAACTAATGAGACGTGGAATATGGTTAGCAGAATTTGCATAATGACTTTTTGCTGTTTGTAGCATGTAACCATAACTGACTTAAAGACATAAAAGGATGTAAATGCACACTAAAATATAATGAATAAACAACATATTTGGTGAATCAATTTCCTCCTTTCTGAATGTGACTCTCTGACCTTCGGTGGAATGTCTTCCTCTCTCAGCCAGGCCGTCCTGTCCCGATCCCTGTCTCTGTCCCGTTCCCGATCCCGTTCCTCCCTGCCGGCGATGCGCAGCGGAGGTCCGGGGGTGTCAGATGTGGGGTCTGAGTTCTGCCGGGGCATCTCGGGCCTGGGGGAGCCAACGCTTACGGCCTCACTGAGCGCTGAGCCCGTTTGGTCCTGCAGAGACTGAGAGCCGGACATGGAGCTGGAGTGGGTCTTCACTGGGACAAGGTGAGCCATCTGAGGGGGCCGAGAGGCAGAGGAAGAGGACGCCATGAAGGAAACGAGGTTGGAGAAGGTTGAGCATGGCGGGGAGATAAGGGGGTGTGGGGGAAAGAAGGATTAAAGGAGGAAGAGAAAGATGGAATAGAGTTGATGATGTATGGTTTGGAGAAAGGAAATAAGAAGATGGAATGGAGCATGGAGGGGAAACAGAGAAGTAGAGAGAGAGTTGGTTGGAGAAAGAAGGTAAAGATGGAGGCAGAAATAGATGAAGAAGGGGGGGGTATAGACAGCAGAATAGAAAGAGACAATAGAAGTTTTAGGAGATGAAATAAAAGATGAAAATGGAGATTTGTAAGGAAGAAAGGACAATGGCAGAAAACAGATAGAGAGAGAAAAAGATAAAAAGGAGGAGAGACAAAAGTGACAAAATATGAGATTGACTGATAGGCATGGACTTTCAAAGTAAAGGCACTGGCAGTGAGGAGCCTTGTGATTGTTTGTTTGAAAACATCGGTCACTAGGAACGTTTATACACTTCCTTTTTCAGACACACACACGCGCACACACACCTGTGGTTCGATGGAGCGGTGGATGGGTGGGGTGCGGGCGGGCTGCATGCCCCCGCTGCTGAAGGACTCGGAGCGGGGAGGGAGGGAGGGGTCGGAGATGCGGTTGGACACTTTGTGCTGCAGCGCTGGGGAGCTCTGTCTGTTCAGCTTAGATCGCTCCTCCACCTGGGTACAGGTCACATACCACTGTCACTCACAGCCCAGCACTCGACACACACAACCAAACACTGCGGCTATCACCCCCCCACCCCCCCACCCCATGCATCGCTACAAGCCACCAGACAATCTTAACATCGCTCAGCTATGTGGGACAACAAGCACAATGTGGAATGTAACTAACTGTGATTGAATGTTGTTGACTGTATGATTGATTTATCAGGGTGCACGTTGCAGTTTTCCTTCACCACGTTTGTCAACACGTGCCACAAGGCTTGCAGGTGCAAGAGGTATACAAAGCCATATAACGTTCATGAAATTCAGTGGAAGACATTTTGTTATTGTAACCTGTAACGGCCTTTTTCTGAAGTATTGCACAATAGAAGCAACCCCCGAGTTTCACAGAAACAGTTGCCAAAAAAACAATATCTCAAAAACTAAACTGTCAGGTTGAGGGTTCCAAGGTTGACCGCAATGTTTTGGTTGCAGATCCGACTCTGTCTCCCACCATCTGTCATTCGATTCTCATCTTTGTTCCCCACCCCCATCTGTTTATGTATGGTGTGTTCCCATGTCCCACATACAGTCGAGGAGTAAGAATGTCTGATGGCTGTGGGGAAAGGTCAAGAATTATCTCTAATCTCCTTTAGCAGACACCGCATTCAAACCAAAATCATGCAATCCTGCGAAGGTAATGTGTGCGCACATACGAAACCATGTTTGACTTGTTTGTGCGCATTAAATGCTTGAGCGACCGTTTCCACCGACTTTTGGCCGCGCGCATGTGCATCAACACCAACGCGTGCTGAATATCTGTGTGTGAGGAAGGCAGAAAGCTCCTTTTGCCAGTGTAATCAGATTATCAGATTATCTGCTGTGCGGGGAGACAAGGCTCCGAGGAATGCTCCTAGCTGCCCCGAATCACACTTTCCACTCTAGACAATCCACTCAACGGTCCATGGAGGGTTGAGTCATGGCTCAGCAGGGCATAGTGTCAATAGCCCCCAGGTAAACATGCATGGGCAATGAGAGCTATCCTCCCTTTGGAGGCTTTCTGTAATTCCGCATTAGCTCATAACCTAGTGGGATTATTCAAGATTATGACTTGGGTCAGGACAACTATGCCATACTGTGTCATTCCTCAGATCTTTGTTAGTTACCTGCTAGGGAGTCAACTACAATGAGACAACTATAACATCTATGGCGGCATAGAAGTTCCCAAATACTTTGTTAATGGTTCCCATGGGAAGAACAAAGTAGAAAGAACCGATGGAAAACAAACATTTGGTTATTCAGGAAAGGTACTGCTGTGACTGAAGTAGAGTTTGATCTGCGGAGGCAGTATGAAATCATAGGTTAGCATAAACGTCAACTGACCTACAAGAGATAGAGAAATGACTATTAGAGGATCCCTTTACAGAAGAAAAAACTTTTGGGTAGTGCTGCTTAAATCTTCCATCTTAAGTCCACCACACAAAAGCTCTTTCTGCTATCGTAGAGATTCTAAAAGACAAAAGTTAGTAAGGAGGAGGTTAATAAGTATGACCACAGCTCCATCTACGCAAAGAAATGGCACAGAAGAAGATGAAGACAGAGAGGAGCATGGAGGACAAAGGGCATCCACTGAGGATCCAGGTTTGTTAGAAGGATCCCACCACCACCACCACTTGGCCAGCACCCATCACCAAGCCGGGATATGATTGACTAGTGGACTAACCTAAAAGGGAAGTTGGTATGGGAGGGTTTCCCCGATGACATAGACACCAATGTGTCTAAAGGCTGGCTCGCCATGGTGCATAGTGGGTTACAGGGGTGGTAAGGGTCCCAAGGGGGCTGGCAGGGTGTGGGGGTGAGGCAGGGCTGTGGCTATCTAAGCTACCTATGAATCAGGGTGATATTAGACGGTCCCTGGATATTGGCACTTCCCCTCTGGATTTCAGTCCCAGTAGATTAAGTATAAAAAGCAACAATTCCAGCTTTACAGAGATACATGTAGATATATTTACAAACCTTTAATATACAATGTGTGTAGATGTGTATGTATGTACAATATGCTGTTGTACTTTGTGAGAACTAATTTGAATAGGGTGGGGGTATTTCTGAAAAGTGTGAACTGAAAACAATTTAACAGGGTTGGAATTTAACTTGTAGTTGTGATGATTTGGGTTAGGTCTCAGGGAATGCATTATTATTTGCGTATGTTTGTGTGTTATTATTTACATGTGCTTTGGAGTGGGTCTAGCACTATTCTCCTGTAGATGTGATGCAGATCTGGGTCTGGGATCCAAAGGGAGAGCCATAGGGGGAGCAGTAGGGAGTAGAGGCAGGTGAGATGTGGAGGGGAATAGGGGAATAGTTGGGCAAGAGGAGGTGGGTGTGAGGAGATGGAGGGGATCCATGATATGCCATCTTAGGCTCAGGGTCAGGGGAAAATGGAGGTGACAAAGTACTCATGGACCACAAGCCTGGGGAGGTGGGGGAGCATGAGAGGGAGGTTTTCGGAGAGGTGCGAGGAGAGATGTTCAACCAAGGAACTGGAGATTCTGGAGAGCAGCTGAATGCTAAGTAGTCAGAGGAGCGACTACTCATTAGATGGCCAGTCTCAGCCAGTCTCTGTCTGAATCTATCTGCTGTGGCAGAAGCACTAAGGTCACAATAAGAGGAGCTAACTCGAATAACATTCTGCCTGTAACTCTCACCTCTTCTATCTGTATGAGAGAGAGGTAAGAGGATTTGATTCATCTGAGGGACTTGAAGAAGATTGCCAGTGTTGGAGGCAGGTGAGTAGGAGCTCCTTTGTCTAGGCCGGGCGAAGCGGAGAGTGCTTTCAGGCAAGGACTGAGAGAGGGGGTCAGTTGGGTCAAAAGATGCGGCTTCCCAGTCCGAGGGCACAAAAAGGCTCTCGTGGCTGACAGCTGCCCTCATCTCTTTCCCCCACCCTTCCTGATTATCAGGTTCTATATCTACATCTATTCTACAGCGGGGTGAGTACGACCTGCCACAAGGATGGCCACTAACCAGTTTGACCGCAGGGTTGGAAACATGGTTTGATCCAGACTGGGGTTTCTGGACCTGTCCTGGGGACTGAGGATGAGGTTGAAGGGCCTTAAGCGGTAGATCTGGAGACATTAGCCCCTGGATGGCTCCCTGACTGGGGACAGAGAGAGGCCTGTCTCTAGGCTTCTCTTTTTGATTACTGGGCCCCAGAGGATAAGGGTTGGGTACTGCTTTAGACGGGCTGACTGGCCTTTGGCTACAATGCTCTATAGGATTCTTACCAGGGCCCTTACTGGGTCCTTGGCCAGCAGCCTGGTTCTGTTCCTTGATGGGCCCTGGGCTGCGGCCCCTCTGACTGAGCTTCTGAGCCCTGAACTCTCTGACCTGCTGACTTATTTCCTTCTTCAGCCCCGGATCTAGGGGTTCCCCAGGGTCTAGGGAAATACGGATATGGGGGAGGTGGGTAGAGAGGAGCTGGGCACCATGGGACGGGGTTCGCCTAGGGGCCTGAGCTCTGGGTTGGCCGTGAGAGCCAGAGGATGAAGCCGGTTGGTTGAATGACTGGTGATGTCGTAGGTGGGAGTGGGGCGGGTTACCGTGAGCATGCTGCTGCTTCAGGACCTAGGAGTCAGAGTCAGAGGAGGGTAAGCAACATAACAAACACACACAACAAGGACACACACGAAGCCGACATCACAGTATCAGAGCAGCAGCGTTAATCCTTAAGTATATGCAGACTCTAAAAATGAACTCTTGAAGTGGGATCGGCCACCATTCTCCCCCACTTTTCCTTACAGGACGACTGCTTCTCGCGAGACCTGTCGAGTAAGATATTAACAAGACAAAAAGGCCGCTGGGTATGCACAATGTACATGAGGAGTTTGCTTGCCCACATTTTCAGATTCGCATGCATGTTTTTGTATGTCATGCACATTGGGACTTACCTCTTTAGCCCAGGCAGGCTTGTCATTAGGATTGATGACATCTTTGTAGTGGTAAAGCTGTTTCTTCTCTGCTTGCCTTCCCTCCTGCTGCTGCTGCTGCTGTTGCTGCTGCTGCTGCTGTTGTAGAGACACCAGGTAGGCTCTCTCCTGCTGGAGCTGCCTCTGTAGCCGCTCCGCCTGCCGCTGCTCCTCGATCTGCTTACGCTTGTACTCCTGGAGAGAGATGAGAGACAGGTATGGAGAACAGAGAGAAAATGAGGGATTGTACAAGAGGAAAGAGGAGGGAGAAAGATTATGAGGAGAGGGAAAAAGGATGAGTAAGTGAAGGTAATGAGTAAAACATAGGGAGTCGCATCACAACCAAAACAAGTAAGCAGGTCATTTTCAACCCATTAAAGGTCCCATATTGAATAAAGTGAGATATCTGTCTCTTTTGATAACCAAGCAGGTTCTATATTAATTCTGTGAAAGTATCAACGCACTCAGTTCACAGGGAAATGCACACAGCCTGTATTCAGAAACTGAGCATTAAAACGAGCCATCACTACTTCTGTGACTTTGTGATGTCACAACAAAACACCCTCAGTCACCACCCTCAGCCACGGCCCAAGCCCAGCCCACCTGGACCCACTGTCCGGATTTGAAGGATTTGACTTCTCTGAATTCTGCTAGATTTTTATTCAATCACTCAGAAAACAATCAGCCAATCAGAAGACAGACCCTGTTCTTCTCTTCTGATTGGCTCACTGACTTTTTGTTACTAGCGCTACAGAGAGAAGCCCGAGAGAGGAGATGGAAAACTACACTGAGATGGATTTTGGTGCTTAAAACCAAATATTATGGATATCAACACTTTAATAAAGTGTCAAATATGGGACCTTTAATGATCAGTGGTGAGAAAATTAGTAGTTGCAAATCATTTTTATTTATTATAAGTAATTATATAGTAAATAACTAACTAGTTTATTAGTCATTTGCAATCCGGAAACTTAATAAAATAAACTGACATTATCTATCAATTGTTCAGTTTTGTGTGTATTTGCAAATACTGTATCTTCACTCTTTCACGGATCACACAAAACAGACTGACAAATACTGACAACTGGGATAGCAGATATGGAAAATGAACACACACTTTTCACAATTACAATCACAACTGAAAGCCTGATAAGATGAAACCAGACATAAGGCTTGAGGAGAGGGAGGAGGGGGAGGAACCTCTTGAGGGATGGAACTAGGAAGGTTGGCAGTATGAAGGGAAGGGGAAGACACTTGTTGGGCCACAACGCATCCCTGGACTTTGGTGTGTTTAGAGTCATTCCTGTGGCCTGTGGAGTTTTGGTATGGGTTGGATCTCAAAAGGGATTCTTGCAGACTGAATACATTTCACTTAAAAAGATGCAACAAGACTTCACTTGCCGCTGAATTCCTTGCACTAATAAAGCACAAAGCTGTTGCTCTAGACGAGAATAAGGCACTTGAGAAAAACTCTCTCTGGAAAACAACAATGTCCTATTTTCCCTTGGATGTTCTCACTTTGTGTGGGCTCGCATGATTGGGGCTGACAAAACAGTTTTTCCGCTCCCTCTGGGGAATCTTTTGAGATCCAGCCAACTTAACGGTTCTGTACATGCAATCAGTGATCTGAATAAATTTAACACAAGCATTAGAGATAAGCAAATCAGTGTTTCAGTTTCACGTTTTTTTTGTGGTTTTTTTTTCTCCCCTCAAATCTGTAGCTAGCAGGCTGAGTGACTCAAGACTGTGAATTCCCTCACAGTGAGGTCCTCTGCACAGCTGCCACTCGGGTGCATGCAGTGGAGATAGGGGGCCACACAGCACAGATGGAGAGTGGTAGTAGCACATGGGAGGGCTGTGGTTACCAGCAGTAATGCCTGCTCCTGTAGTAGCTGCTGCTGGAGAATCTCTAACTGCCTCTGTTCCTCCTCCAGCTGTCTACGGATATACTCCTGAGCAGCATGTCGGCACAAGGACACAGAAATAGATTGAGAGAGAAAAAATCAGGAAATCTGAGCATCCATACACAGAGAGGGAGAGACAGCAATAGAAAGAGAAATAGAGACGATAATCTCCTGAGGTGGCTGTGAATGAGGAGAGAAGATGAGAGTCAGGAGCCAGATGAGGCGAAGAAGATTCGTATTCTCCAACAATTGTAATGTGTTACAAAGGAAAAATGACAAAGAGACAGAGTGGAAAAAAAGAGGTTCGAGGATATATTTCTAAAACACTTGTAAAGCATGAGAGAACAGCAAGGTGATAAAGAAGGAGCAGGACAGACAAAAAAACCCACACATACAGCAGAACAGCAATAAGTTCATGGAGAGGAAAAAAGGAAAGAATTGTTAGAAGAAAGCAGGAAAGATACAGAACAATCAAACTACACACAAGAGGAAAACCAAAAGTACAAAAAGGATCCTAGAAATAGTAACTGGCCTCAGCTTGAGAAACATATAGATCCATGATGATATTTACATATTCTAACATTTCTATAACATAATATTTCTGGTCTGTCCATATTATAATGGGACACTGATGTGATTATCTTTACTTTCTAGAAAGACCCAAGATAAAGCTAAGTAGGGGGAGCCTCTAGCCTCGACATCCAATACATAATGTTAACTGATGATAAATAATAAGAAAAGGAGCTGACACAGAGAAATAGTGTAAGAAAGAACCAGGATCATTTGAGAGAAGGAAATACTTAAAGAGAAAGTAAAGACCTGCTGAGAGCAGACAAAGAGGAAGGAATGTTTTCATATTGTTTGTCAGCTGAGAGAGGCTCAGCTGGTTCCTTATCTTTTTTCTGTGCAAAGGTATCCAGTAAGATAATCTGGAAAGGAATTTGGCACTCAGTCCTGCCAATCTAATTTTGCCCCAATACATAGCTAATATTACCAAGTGCATCTCCTGAGTGTCCTCAGGGATCATGAAACATGGCAAACTGACACTAAAAGAACAATAACAATCCTTGAAATATTCATCTATTTCACATTTGGCTCAGCATTTTTAATTTTTTTTGTAATTCAGGGTGTGAGTTTGTTTACTTTAAACCAAATGGGGAAGCAGTGTTTCAAGAGCCGAAAAGAAAAAAGTGATCTAACAACTCATGGGGATGGGACCGTGTGCCGAGATAAATAAAGCATACTGTTGCGTAACTGTATCATCAGATTAAAAATGTCCAAGTTCTGTGCGTCTGAAACTGAAATCCCAAAGAAAAAAAAAAACATGAGAAAAGCGCATCCCTGAGGTAATTTAAGGAGACAAGTTAAAAACAGAGTGACTCAGGAAGCCAGAGGAAGAGACAGAAACCAAAGTAGTTTAAGGGCAAATGAGGGATTTTGGACATGAGTCATCATCGCGGTTGCAGATTTCTGTAGCGTCACACTGCCGGACCACATTATGTGTGTTTTAATAATCACAAATGCACAAACCTGTTCTCTCTCTGCATGCCTCCTCTCCTCCTCTCTGCGGAGCTGCTCCATTTCCTCGTAGCGCCTCCTCTGCTCTCTCTCGTGCTGCTTCCTCAGCTCACGTTCTCGCTGCTGCTGCTGTCAGAAGAACAGAAGCACAAGAGGATTCAGGACCGCTGCGCACGCTGAGCTGTCTGTTTCAACACAAATTAAGAAATCAAGCCAAATCAAGTCTCAGCAGATCCTCATATAGATGCTGTAACTTTGATATACAATCCTCTGATTATGTTTTTACCTTCCACAACGGGTCTTGCCTTTGATTTTTCTATCAATAATGGAAGGAATTGTAATACAACATGCCACACAAGATATACATATACAAACATATACATTCATGCAAAAACACACGCATTTGCTCCATAAACACTTAAAGGCACACACACTCAGCCCTGAGTGGAGGGGTCATGTTAGTTGAGTTGAGTCATGGTGCTTAGCCGTGCGTTGGGAGGCAAACCCTGGTGGGAACCCAGAGAGAGCGCACAGATTATGGGCTAAGGATTTCCTTCTGTAAGCCTGCTCTCTGGAACTAAGAGAGGGACGCTGGGGAGAGGCTGAACGTGTGTGTGTGTGTGTGTGTGTGTGTGCGTGTGTGTGTGTGTGTGTGTGTGTGTGCGTGTGTGTGTGTGTTTGTGTGTCCCTGTACCGCTCTCCCTCTCCCTCTCTCTCTTGTACACCCTCTACCAAATGGTGAATGCAGTGTTTTTTAAGTTTGAACAGCCAGAACTGGGACAGATAATGTTTGCAAATGGGTCTTAAAGTGTCTCACCGACGACAGCGTGGAGACAGAAAGCTTCCATTGGCATTTGGCGAGTGAAGATACTGAGAGCATTTGAATTAGATTATAGCTATTTTCAAATTGATCACTGATGATTTTCTTTGACTACTGAATGATCCTATCTGGTGTAATACCAATAGGCAAATTTGTGTAGTGAATATACTTATGTAAGTTTTCCTATGTAAGCTGCTGTAGATACATGCTTTCACCAAGGTCAGAGGTCATGGTTCATGTCTGCCCAGTAACTTCATCCCGTTTACCTCCTCCAGCCGCCTCCTCTGCTCCTTCTGCTCCTCGATGCGTTTCTGTCTCTCAGCCAACAGCAAGCGCTTGTGCTCCTCGTTCTGCTGCTGCTCCAGCTGCTGCCGCCGCTGCGCCTCCGAGCGCTCCTTATTGGCCAGCTGGAGGCGCAGGAAGTCCCGCCTCAGGGTCGACTCCCCGGGGATGTTGATGATGGAGCTGGGGAGAGAGAGAGAGAGAGAGAGAGAGAGAGAGCCAGTGAGAAGGCGGGATGAGTTTGAGTTAGTGGAGAGATGTGAAATGCGTTGTGAGGATACTGACCTCGGTTCACCCATGTCTCTTTCTTCGTCCTCCTCTTCACTGCCGCTGTACTCGTACTCTGTCTCATCTGATGGAGGGAGAGAGAGGGAGGAGGGACACGGAGGGAGAGAAGGAAAGAATTAAAAGGATAAAGCAAAAGTGAGTATGGTAATAACCAAAAGAAAGAGCGCGCCCATTCCACTTTACGATTAGCATTTCTCACTTGAACTACCTTTGTTCATTACTAAACTGCTCACGATTTTGGCATTCCCGGATCCTCACTCCTCCAAGGCACTTTCTTTTAGCCGCTTTGAATAAGAGTATAAATTGTAATTTTACTGTGTGTAGCGAGGTGGAGAACATTAGCTCGGAGCTTTTTCATTCAAAACTGGGGCTTTAAAGCATAACGGCTGCAGAAAACAGCCTAAGACACATCTGCACGGACTTGTCCTCAGAATGTGACAAAGTGACAGCTGGAGCAAGGCACAGTCTCCCCGCCATGACAAGACATTTCTATACATCATCGCGACGCTCAGCCCTGCAGTATGTTGTCTCTTGAAGCGGTTAATGTGGTTCTCGCTGGCACAGTCCCGCGTGCGAGCGTCAGTCTATCACTCAGACGCTCAGAGTGCGCCTCTGTGTGACGTGGTGGAGTGGAATGGAAGTCTGTCACTTTTATTTCGCGCCTCGCTGAAAACCATTAATGCGACGGAACATGTTTGTGAGAATTTGCATCTGTGTGTGTATCTGGAAGTGAACTACACCTCCTCGCCTTGCAGCTGCATTCGCTTGTGCGATGAGCTTAGTGTTTATGTGTGTATCTGTGAAAGAGCACCTCAGCCGCACACTGAGTGTAATGCATATATTTTCGTGAAATCAGGTTTTTGATGCCATTTATGACCTGCAGTCGTTAAGCAGAAGTTATGCAATGTATTTAGATTCTGTAATTACCTTTCTTTATGTATCAGTTCTCATTGTTAGTGGCAGTCTGCTGTTCCTGTGTGGGATTCAAATTGCCTTCACATGCATGATGGATTTACAGGAAACAAAACGTGTATGTAATTAAACATAATGGTTTTTAATTCCATCTCAATCATATCACCCTCACGGTTTACTCACTTACAGCCATATCAGATGTGTGTTAAATTATTGTTACTGCAAACAAAACTTTTTTTTTTACTGCCGCTGGCAGTTGTCTGAACACTGTTCACACAACTGGTGGGATGGTGTAAAACAGGTAAAACAGTCACACATTGATCCTTCGTCAAACATGCAACGTACAAAACAAGACAATGGTTCATTTTTGGCATTTAGATGAGTTTGAAATATTGCCAGGTGTAATGAAACAAGACGGAGCCGCCACAGTGAGTTGTTAAGATGAAAAATTGCAGGTGGAAAAATACTCGCCACTCATGGCATGAACTCAAATCGCAGTTGCAAATGACATAATTCAAACAGTCAGTTATTGAGTAACTTTCTATTGTGTTCATGCCAAAGTAGTCACTGAAGTGTTCATTGTATTCACGAACCATGGTTATTAGCAGTAAGCATGGGTGTTGCCAAATAAAAACAGGTTCATGGATTATAACTTTTACTGAAGATAATTTGGCGCCTGTTGCTTAGTTATCGAAGTGAGCTGTAGTGTCACATAATCTAAAGGAAAATATGATACAATTTTGTGATGTAAAAAATGATCACTGCAATCACTGTATACAGAGATCAAACTCCTTTTAATGTCACACAAATCTCCTGCAAGCTGCCATCTTGTGAAGTGTAACTACTTTAGGAAAACTATTGCTCCACCTGCCATGTTTGTAAATCTTTGTGTCCACGTGTTCTCCCCCACTCACCCCTCTCTCCCCTCTTCTTCTTGGTGCGGTCGATGTGGTCCTTCAGCTGGATGCGGACCTGCCTCTCGTTGGGCAGGTCTCTGATGAACGGGTGTTTGAGCAGCTGCTCTGTGCTGGGTCTCTGGCTGTGGCTCTTCACCAGACAGCTCTCTATGAACGACTGGAACTTCTTCGACCTGCAGCCACGCAAACGACACAGCAGACACGCAGATGAAAAACCCTCTGTAATTGTGCCATGTTATGGATGACAAATAGAAGAGCGTTTTTTTGTAACTTCATGTGATGATACTTTTTCTTGTATGGACACTTACCATAAACTACACTCAAAGGATCAGTAGCATTACTTCCAATATACTGTATATATGGACTAATTTCCCTGCTTTTGATAACGTTGCTCTAAAGTGTCAAACATGCAACACAGTTATCAAGATGCACACTCACCACTTCTTCGACTTGAGTCGGGGGGCAGGGTTGCGTGGGATGAGGAAGAGGGCTCTCATCGGGTGCATGTCACACAGCGCTAAAGAGTCAGATATCACAGTTACCAAACAAACGGGTGCGTTAGGGTTGTGAATGTTTCTGGCTTAATTGTACTAAACATTATCGTGGCATATAGTCAAAGCCAGCTGGAGTTAGCGCTCGCTTGATCAATACATGCTGTCGATACCGATAACAATCCATTGGTTTTACACACACACACACACATACACACACACTTGGGTCTGGTCTTCTTCTACGACGCATAAGATGGTTAGCCATCTCGCAAATGGTGCACGTGCTGCAGTGCCATTTGGTCATTTGGGGTATTTAATATTCAAACTTCACGATGTCAAACCGAGCCAGAGGTTAACTGGTGTTCGGATAAAAATGAAAACGAAAAGAAATAAATGTTTTGAATGGATCCTTTCCCGACTTTTGGTTTTTACCAGTATAAAGTGTTTCCTGAGTCTACATCCGCACACTGGCAGATTGTCCTCCAGTTACAGGTAGAAAATGCAGCACTGTACCTTCCTAGACTAGAACTAGAAGTGAACAACCTTGACCGAACAAACTAATGTCCTTTGTGATTAACGATTACCCGCTGTAGCTTGGGCAGACTTTCACCAGGAAATTGTTTTTAACTTTACTTGGAGGGAAGAAACAACAACTAATCATGCAGACTGCGTGCGAGCACCTTGAGGAATAAGATTATGAATAGAGGAAAGAGGAAACACTGTTGTTATCGTCTAAGGATTTTGGGCAGCAGCCCAGCGAACCTAACAACCAATTTTACACCCCCTCCTTGGCCTTCATTAAAATTATGTCCTCAGATGAGTTGCATTGACCTCGATTGAAACATTATCTGACTCGTGATCACAGTGATCTACTGTGCGAACACTAAGAAATGATGTGTAGCGGGGGTGTGGCTTATTGACTGGGTACGTACGTGGTGCTCCCTCAGCCATCTCTATTGCTGTGATTCCCAGTGACCATAAATCACTCTGCAATGAAAAAGAGACAGCGGATAAATACTCAAGATGATAAAAAATAAAAAGAGAGAGAGACAGACATCTTCAGAGGAAAGGAGGCTGTTGAAGCACCTTGAAGTCGTATGTGGCGTCGGGGTTCTCATCACAAGCGATGACCTCTGGTGCCATCCAATATGGTGTCCCAATAAACGTGTTTCTCCTTCCTACTGTCCTGTCCAACTGGGCTGAAACACCAAAGTCCACTGCAGGGAAAACACACAAACACACACACACACACACACACACACACACACAAAAGTTTGGGTTATAATGCGCAGCTTACTTTAATGCATGGTCCTGTCTTCACTGTGTGTGTTCGTTTGTGTGTGTGCTGATGCACAAGTGAATACCATAATGGACTCTACACAGGAACAAATTACCCAACCTGCAATAGCTTGCCCGATTTACAAACACACACACACACACACTTTATAATCCCCTCCCCACTGGGCTTCAGGGGTAGAGCGAGACATAGAGAGCGAGAGAGAGAGAGAGAGAGAGAGAGAGAGACAGAGTCCCTTCTTCAGCAGTCTGCACCATGAACAGTGGCAGAGCTACAGAGAGATGAGTAGGCTGGTATTCAGCATAAAAGAAAAAAGAGCAACCTCACACACACAAACACACACTCACACGGAAACACACTCACACAAACACACCAATGCACACAGCTTGGAGCCATCTGAAACTTTATACCTCCTACTGCTCTCCCAATCCTAAAGCCGTTTTTATCAAGCGGGGTTGGATGACAGACTGACCTAGTTTGACCTCTGCGTTCTCAGTCAGCAGGACATTCTGTCCCTTGATGTCTCGGTGGATGACCTTGTGCTGATGGAGATGAGTCAGACCCTGCAGACAGCGACAGAGACGCATCGTGAAGGAACACCACTGCAGCAATGAGCCAAGTCATGATCATTATTATTATTACTACTATTACATAAAGAGCTCATTTCCTAAAGTAAGCGTCCTTGTGTAGGACCGGCAGCTCGAGGGGTAGCTGACCTTGACCTCTGACCTCCCTCTGCAGGCCTGGTTAGCAAAAGGAGTAATAAAAAGGAGGAAGTACTATCATACTGTAGGTCTTAGCAGCAGTTTTACCTTCTGTACAAGTAGGTGTTGCCTGTCCGAAACCGCTTTATAATTTTTTCAGGTCACTCAACTAACTAATTATTTAAAATAGAGAAAGAATAAACATTTAAAATTGTGTTGTCTTTATCTTTCAAATACAATTTGGAAATTAATTGCATGAGATTTTCCTTCTTGCTAGCGTAATTAAATTTGTGCACATGTGAAAGCTTTTTGGTTTGTAGCCCTGCAAAACAAAGCAAAGTTTTCAGGTTTTGAAGCTCTGACAGTTTAATAAAAAATTTTTTAGTGAAGCCTCTTGTATTGACTGTAAAGCAGTTTAAATAACAAGTAAAACACAGACACATGAGACAGTCCGGAGACAGGAAGGGAGGAGGGGAGGAGATAAAAGAGGAAGCAAATGGCAGTAAAGACATTAAAAACAGAGTAAAAGAAAGACAAATGGGACAAAGAGACACATAATGTAAAGGGACAGAGGCAGATAGACAGAGAGAAAAGAGGAGAAGACTCAATCAGAGCAGGGGGAGAGAGAAAGCAGAGAGCAGGAAATAAGACGAGAGATGAGCGGTGAAAAAAAAAAAGAAATAAAAGTATATGAAAGGAAATCATTGTTGCCACAGCTCGGAGCAGCACTGCGTATAACTGACAAGATGCAGTGATACTGCTGCGCTCTGTTTGAGGATATAGCCTTCAGCACACAAAACGCACAATAAGAGATAGTGGAGATAAGATGAGGGAGAATTCCCAGGAAGAGCCAATTCATGTCCGTACATCAGGCCAAAACACAGGAGGCATGGAGCGCAAACAAGTGGCGATTGCTATCAAGGAGCAGGTCTGTGTCACTTCTGAAACCCTGAGATGAGCTGAGAAGACTGCGTACAGACACTGTAGGGTTACTACATTAAACGAGAATAAAATGAAGCATCAAGTTAAATCAGTTTTTAAAAAATAATGCAGAGAAGAGTAAAGGTTTGTCACCAAGGATTTAAGGGTGTTACTATTACAATGCTTTCAAAGATATATCTGACAAACAAAAAGCCCTGGAGGTTTTTCTATTCCTCATAAAGTGAACCGCGTCTAGCAATGAAACTGCCTCTGGCTTGCAACGTTGATTATTAAACCTGTTTAATCCTTGTTGGCTGTCAATGCAGTGAATTAAAATAAAATGATTGAGATTTTGTGGTTGGTGCTGTTTTTTGTGGAACTTCTGCATTAGTCAGTCAGGTTGAAGTATCGTGCACCTGCGCTAGAACAAGGAAGTAGTTTGGGGAACCACAACATGAAACGACAGAGAGTGTTTATCAGTTTTAACTATCTAAGCTTCTCCAGTGGAGATTCTCTGATACAGACTTAAAATGAATTGAAGTTCTCACTTCTTTCAGGAACATTTCAGAAGTATTTGTCAATTATTTGTCCCACATCAGGCCTGTATATTCTTGAGCATCTAATGATGTGTTTTCGTGAAAACAGCAGTCGTGAATCATCATAACGTGTTCACAACAGTCTCAGAAAGTTCAAGGTTGGACTTGCCAACATGGAAACTTACCCTGAGAATCTCTCTGCAGATGTAAGCGGTCCATTCCTCTTTCAGAGAATTGCCCTTTGTGTTCTTGATCAAGTCCGTCACTGAGCCGGCTCCACAGAACTCCATGACAAGCTGCACACACAGAAGGCTGATTATTGGCTACTCTGAAACAAGAAGCATTCTGGTCTAGCATCCACGTACATGTGCTAGAGCCCAAATGATACGTCAGCAGCACTAGAGAAAATTTGGAAATCATATTTTTTGTGTGATTTTATTCACTGGTTCTTACAGGTACCACTACTCTCATCTTTGAAAGTTGAGCGGCAGCAAAACATCATTTTCATTAGGGATACAATTTTGTTTCTTGAGTAACTGATTAATTGTTTTGGTCTGTAAAACATCAGAAAATAGTGACGAATAACCTGTGAATACCAGTAAGACAAGCAAAACCAGCCACTTCTCCAATTCGAGAAGCTGGTGCTGTGAAATGTTTGACTTGAGAATGTTCCGTTGATTGACTAATCAATTCATTGATTGATGGTTACAACTTGATTTTAAACTGTAAAATATCCTTGCTGAGGCATATCTTTATCAAGTACAAAAAGTATTGGCTGATATATAGTTTTTACATTTATATTATTCCCAAAGTACTGATATTGTTATTGGCCCCAAAAATCTGGTATCGATCGGGCTCTACATAGTGCCATCTTTTGGATGTGTTCATTTTTATTGAGCTATAGGCTACAGAATAAAAAGTTCTCTCTTAAAACATAATTCACATCATAAAGAAAATACACAGAATCCATAATCACATTAACTGTAATAGTTACAGACAATCTTTCCAAACACACTGTCCACAGAGACCACAAAACTGCTGGCACGAACTGACTCAACAGGGTCACGAGATCTCATGAATGAATCAAGTCGGTTCCTTGACGCAAACACAATATGTCCTTGCTGTCCCTCTCCTCTCCTCCCCTCTCCTCTTTCATCCTCTCCCAGCATTACATCCATGGAGGTTTGCGGCCAAAAGTTCAGCTGGTCAGCTCTGGCTCAGCTTCAAGGTCCCCTCATCATCACTCTGGATTACAGAGAGAGAAGGAAGTTGGCGGGTAACAGCCAAACCCCTCTCTGTCGGGCTGCCGCACGAGTATTCAGACACGCGAAGACAAAAGAGGCACACTCACATTCAGTATGCATAAACACAGGGAGGACAAATGTAAAAGCACCCTAAATAAAGCTCTTGCTAACGAACACGCTAACAGGCAACTGGTGAGTCAGGTGGAATTATGCAGGCAGTAGATCTGGCTACTGTGTGTATATGCATATGTTTGTGTGCATGTGTGTGTGTGTGTGTGTGTGTGTGTCCGTCCTCCCATTGTCGTGTGATGAATGCAACAGGATCAGAGAAGAGAGAGCTCCCTTAGATCACGTTAACGCGTGATTTATTGCAGCAACCAGCAAGCCACACGCTCATCCATATCCTCTATATCTTTTACACTTATACATACACACACACACACACACACACACACACACACACGCACACACGTTAAGTATATATAGATATTCCAGTGCACACAAATGTAGAGTCACTGCGTGCATGAGCAAACTACACACTCGCTTCTTTCACATAAATGTAACAGTGAAAAATTGAAAGTCACTTCTTTCTGTTTTGCTGAGTTTTTCCAACAGACTACATCCATTTTCTCTTCCTGTCATACACACAAAAAAAAAACACACACACACATACACACAATAATGATGCCTACCCATAGCTGGTCATCTATGCCAGGAGGGTTTTTCTTGATGAACGCTCCATAGTAGGTGGCGATGTTCCGATGGTGACTGTACTTCTTCAGCATGTTAATTTCCGCTTTAATCTCCTCTTCCTCATCCTGATGGACACGAGAAGAGACAACAGATGTTAAAGCATGACCTCTATTGGTGACCCCTCAGACATCTGTAATAGCATGGTGGTAGGGTGAAAGAGGTCGATTTGATGAATTAGCATGTTGAATCCATTTAAATCCTGAAATATGTGTCTTTATTTATTTTATTTTTTTCGGCAAAGCACACAACTGGGCTCTAAATTATCCACAATAACAGCATGACTTTTTAATTACTTTCATTTTAAAGGGTTAGCGCCACAAAGCCAAAAGCAGTAGCCTGAAACAAGTTGTTATGGTGGCAGTTGGTTTACTTAAAAATGTAATTTCTTATTCATTATGCAGAACGTCAGGAAATTATGCCTCGATTACTCCAATTTAATGCTCATTGGTGAGGAAAACAAAGACACTTGTTTTAAAAAAAAGCTGATTTTGTACAGTAGCAGCTCATTTCGTTAGCAATTATGTGTTTGGCCTTTATTTCATTTTCGATCATTAATTAACACCGCCATTCATTTTTATTGTATTTAGGCAGATTTATTCACACTTAAGTAATTTATACACAGTTTGATTTACTCCATTTGCTCGGAAGTTCATTTCAATACACATCTCTGCATATGTTAATTTGCTCACTCATTCATTCATTCGTGCTCCTATTCATTCATTCAGCCATTCATGAGTTCCTTTGTTGCTTCATTCCTGCAGACCTTCATTGTGTTGCTGGCAGCTGAGTGCTGACAGAGAGGCGTATGGTGAGAGGATGTCTAAATATAGCTGAGATTCCCTCCTGCTTTACAGACACACCTGAGACCACACTGCTGTCCTAATACCTCCAACTAATATTACCAAGGCAATGGGCCTGTCCTCATTTCCTCTCTGCCACATCACACACACACACACACACACACACACACGCACACACACACACACTCACACACACACACACACACACACACACACACACACTCCAACACTGACTCATCGCTTATAATTAGATGACATGGTCGGTGATGGTATAATCACTTGAGATGATTTACTGTGCGTGGGTATGTGTGTGTGTGTGTGTGAGAGTGAGTGCCACAGAGTGCGCGTATGTGTGTTCCTTACCCCGGTGACATCCATGACCTTGATGGCTGCCAGCTGCCCCGTCTTAACATGGCGACCCTGGTGGAAGGCGGAAAAGAGAGGGACAGACAGAGAAACAGGAGGAAACATGTCAGTGTCCGAAGTTTACAGTTCTCTCAAGAAAATGTAGCACAACTAAACAACTGTGAATCGTTCTCTTTTAGTCAAACTTTACGCTCCATTCAAAAACATATGATAAACAGACTAGTCAGTGGCAAATATAATATGTCACATGACTTTTTGTTAGACTTATTAGATGCTTGACAGTGACAGAAAATGAGGGCAGTTCATGGTCAGTGTCTTAAACCTGTAGGCCATCAGGGTTCAAGTCATCAAGGTTTGTTTACACCATTAACATTTTTAAGAGCAGGAATCCTTCTGGAAGCAGATATAATCATCTTGTTTCTGCTGCTCCCAAGTGACTAAAAAAATCAGCTATCGCAGGTTAAAGTCAAACTTTCCAGTTATGCGCCGTATGTGGACAAATGTCACTTTCATGTGGTCAGAAGTGATGGCTTGCAGGGTTGTGGTAGTTCACAGCTGAGAGCAACAGGAATTATAGTGTCCCTGACAATATTCAAGTCGAGGAAATGACAGTATTCGCACCAGACTGCTAGGTGAAAAGGACACCCCAGTCTGTCACTGCGATCTGACTCGTTGTCCAGTCAGTATAAATCTGAAAAACGGCGGCTTGCACTTCGGTAAAAACGTATTTGACTTGGGTTTGAGATAACAGACAAGAGATAGAGGGGACACACAGATACCGATCCACAGACCCGCCTGTGTTGTGTAATATTGAGGCTAGGCAGATGCCTGGGGGAGCTAGGAGGCGAGGAACCAGGAGACTGGAAGCTGAGGGGCAAATGGAAGGCCCAAGTGGTTTGTTTGCAACAGAGCATCTGTGGCTGTGATTAGCTAATGAAGCTAACTGGGCCGGAGACGCTAAAACCACTGACGGCTATTACTTCCACCTGTCTGGACTCAACTGATTAGCATGTTACAGTCTGAGCAGAGCAGCTTAGCAGCAGTGGCACAAACAAGCAAACAAACAAACACATACACACATACACAGGCAAGCGCACACATACACAAACACACCAAACAAGGGGCCGGACTGTTTTCGTGGTGGAATTGTTGTGAACCAGATGGCATTAAGGGTCTGGCTCTAAAGCACCTCCTGAGGGCTTTAATCGAAGGGCCGTCCTGATAAAGAGCGTTCAGCCAAAGCAGAAGCGAGGAATCAGAACAGAGCCATGTTATGGCTGAAACTCTGTGCTTTCATTGCTTTGCAATTCATTTGCAGGAGTGAATTTACAGTAACAGGATAGTCTCTGCACCCTGCCACTGGTCATTAGTCATTCTCACCGCTTCACATTCTATTTTTATGCCGTTTTAACAGATCAATTGTACCCACAGGCTCGCCAAAACCCGCTTCACTTGATGAATAGCTTGTGAGTAGTTGGGGGTTATGTTATTAACTGTGAAATAATGTAGGCAACTCAATAGTTTACTTGCTCCTTCACACTCTCCACTGAGGACAAAAAGTGATGTTTTTACTCATTAGGTCCCCTGGTGTTTAGACTGGGGTCAAAAATTACAGACTGATTAAATAAAGAAAAAAACAATATTACAAGTAAATAAACTGCTCCACTTGTTTAACATGCATTAAAAGTCACCACAGTTTTTTTTTTAATTGAAGGAAGAAATCATGTTGTTGAGTTGTGAGTAGGAATAAAACTCTAGTTCACAATAGGCCTGCCAATTGGTGGGTTCCCATAAGATGACTGGCAATACATTAACATCAGCGGAGGTCCCAGAATGAGGGGAATGTATAGTCATGAGTTCAACTTCTCATTAAACACCTCCTCCGGGATTAAAAAACTTTTTAAACCTTTTAAACTTGCTGATTTATTGCTAAAAAGAAAGTTAGGCTTTTTAATATGATAATTCACTGTGTCACAATCCAGCACCACACAATGCAAACTAAGCACCACTGGATGGTTGAAGACTATGATCATTCTCTTTTTCTCTCTCACACACACACACACACACACACACACACACACACACACACACACTCAAACACAAGAGTCCAGATTCTGTGAGAGTAAAAGAGCTGGAAAGATTGAACAGGGATTTCTCATTAGGATCAGACTGCCCCAATTCCACGAGCACAAGGACTGGCTTTGTTGGAGACCAACAAAGGAATTACAGCCACTTACCAACCAGAAACTCAGACACATACACACACACACACACACACACACACACACACTGACAGACACACACACAAAATACAAAAAGATATCCCCTTTTTTTCCACTACTCGCACGGACAGAAAAACTCTTACAAACACCCACACATGTGCACACAGAGACATGGAGAGGGAGGGAGAGAGAATGATTGAGGGAGTTCGAGAGTGACTAAGAGATCGAGAGAGAGAATGTGTCAAATAGATATTGGACATGGATATCATCAGAGCTGGATAAGGATTCATTACTCTGAGCCACCTGACAACCTCCCTCCCTCCATATCTCCCTCCCTGCTGGAGCAGTAATATCATCCAGCCTTATTAAATGACCAAGTGTGAAAGGAGCAACAGAAAGGAATTAGCACTGTCTCTTCATCTTTCGCGCTTTCTTTGTCCTCTCCCTGTTCATTTGTTTTCAAATTCATAGACAATGGAAAGAGGTGGGCATCGGTTATATGAATGTCAACTAAAATAGTATTTCCAAAGCAGTGAACAGGATAATGTGTTTAACAATGATATCAAAACAATGAATCCATCAATTAAGTGTTTCATCAACAACAAATATTTATCAAGCTAAAATTACTTTCCTGGCTTTCTTGTCATTGTAAGTTGAATTAATTTGGGATTTGGACTGTTGGTCACACAAAACAAGCAACTGCTTTTAGCAAATGGTTAAAAAAAAAAGACAAAACACTTAGGCTACTTGCTCTCTGCTGAGAAGTTGTTGAGAAGATTGATACTACTCTCATGCTCGTGCATTAAGTATGGAGCTAGAACCAACATGCTGTTAGCTTAGTTTAGTTTAGCTTAGCTAAACTTAGCTTAGCTTAGCTTATTTTAGCTTAGTTTATTTTAGCATAAGCTGGGGTAAGCAGCTAGCCTTTGCTCTCTCCATGGTTCAAAACTATTCCAAATGTAAAAACAACAATAAGATATAGTATGGTTTTAAATTAATTTCCTGACAAACAACAGATTATCTGTCCACAATAGTAGCATGTAGCACCAAACAAAACCATAAGTTATTGCTTTTTATAATTCTGTTTGTTCACAGATTATACAAGAGATATAATATTTAATATTTAATTAGTGAGCGTTATACATGCTGGTAGCCATTGGACAAACCCAGCTTAGTTAGCTAGCCGTTTCTGCTAGCGACCAGTCTTTAGTTTAGGCTAAGCTAAGCTAAATAGATGCTAATTCCAGCTCCTTTCTTAAGAATGGTGTTTATTTTCTCATGTTTAACTATTCTCTTAATTAAAAATGAAAACAATTATTAGCTGCAGCCCTAAAAATGATAAATAATGGAAAAAGAAGATTTCACAGTGTTGTCCTTCCATCTCTGTCTTTCTCGTAGGGATGGCCCACTCTCTCCCTGATCTGTCCCATTCAGAACGAGCATGTTTGAGCCTCACAGGCCTGTTCATCCCTTCCTCCACTCGTTTGTTGACTGCTTTGCCTCTCTGACCTAGATCTGCAGTTTCTCACTCTCTCCCTCTGCCTCTCTCTCTCTCTCTCTTTCTCGCTCTCTCTCTTTCTCTCTTATCCCTCTGATTCTCTCTCACTATCTAACCCTCTTAACTTCACACAATCTACTCTGTATGCCTTTCATTATTTTCTCCCTTCCTCCCTCTAAATGTGTCGCTCACTTTCCCCTCTCCCTGTCCCTTGTATTCTCTTTCTCCGTCTCTCTCATGCCTCGCAGCTCAGACCAGTGGCCTGTGAAAAACGGGTCCTACATGAACATGACTGAGCTGAACACTAATGCCAGTGAAACAGTGTTCAGCTTTGAGCTTGACAAGCAAATATGACACAAACCATGGACTTCTTGCAACCCATTCACTTTGCCTCTACTAATGCATCTCGCGCCTTCTGTGAACCACAATGCACTGATGCGGGCCTGAGTGCCTCCACAAAGCAAAGCAAACACATATATATATTCTTCTGCACACAAAAGCTTTCATCTAATACCTCCCAGCTGTGATTATACTGAGTATGCTGTGCATTAACTTCAATCATCACAGTGACATTTCAAATGAGGTCTAGGAAATCATGTGTCCAATCCACCATATTTTTTCCCCTCCTTAATCCTGTAGAGGTATTTTTGACCAAATATGATAGCAAAACATCTGTCACTCACACACACACCCACAAAGAGCCGCGTTGCTGCCTGACCAGGTGTGTTTGAGCGATAACAGACCAAATTGACTATGTTTGCTACGCTTGAATGGCCATGCTGTGATGGAGGCAGCAAAACTGATACCAAACTGATCTCCAATCAGCCTTCAGGCAGCCATATCACGGAGGAGTCATTACTCGGCGTCCTCCCTGCAGGTCAGTGTTTTCTTAAACTGCTGGACGAGTCGGGAATTCAAAATGGACTAGAGGTTCCACCAAAATAAAATAAGAGTATGCTTTCATAAACCAAGGTCAGGAGAATAGGATGCGTGGTTATTGTGTTAATGGTTATTGTCTCATTAATAAACTAAAAGATAATAGATTATCAACTCCTCTCCCTCCGCTTTGGTTGTTTATTTGTCCATTTATTGTGTTTGATGTTTCTGAGACTGCTGATTAGATTGTAAATAAATCAGGGGTTTACTCTGTTTACAAATCAAACATCTCAAACAGATCTTATTTAATGCAGTTAAACAAAAAAGCCTTGGAATAACTAACATGTTTATAAAGTCTAAAACTTTTCTAAGACTGAGCAGGTAAGGGCTGCAACTACCAACAATTCTTATTCATCTGACTTAGGCTGAAAATACAGATTGTATTCATTCCCAAACCAAAGGATATTCAATGTTTTATCACATAATACAAAAAAGCAGCATATCACTGCAACTTAGAAGCATGAACTTGGAAAAATTTGGCTTTTTTTTAATTGAAAACTTTTGATTGATTTACTAATTGTTTCAGCTCTAAATACGATCATTACTATTTTGACAAACTTATTAATCATTTAGTTTTTTAGAAAATGTTGTAAATGTTTCTCCAAAGTTCCCAGAGGTTAATGAACTGATTGCGATTCATCTTCTCTCAATCGACCAATTGGTTCAGCACAAGTATAATTACCAATGTTACTGTCTGTTGCTGAGTATCCTGCTCAAAGTCAGAACCACTCATCATGTTGTCCATATAAGTTCATACTGTAACTGTAGCTCTGATAGCACAGTGCTATCTCATCTCATTTGTTCCCTTCCATGTGCAGCATGAGGGAGCTGTCAGACCGACACAGAGTAGCTGCACCTCTAGCAGCAATTATCATCAACACATAATTGTGATTAATTGCACCTGCCAAGTGACAGTAAAACGCCAGTAAAGCACTTGCAGCCTATGGAGGAAGGTAGGCAGACTGCTTGGTATGATGTGTGAGGATGTGTGTGGCTTGGGATGAAGACGAGGAGGTTGTGCATGAGTGTGTGTGAGTGTGTGTAATGATTCGCTTTTACGATTTTTCTGCTGCTATATGGAGCTGAATGTTAAGGGGAACAGACACAGACACACACACACACACACACAAACACACACACAAGTACTGCAGGCTACAGAGGGAAGCATCTCTTCATCATTCTCATGTAGCCTAACCACTACCTTAATACAACCTGCTGGTGGATGTCATGATACACAGAAATTCTGTGTGTGTGTGTGTGTGTGTGTGTGTGTGTGTGTGTGTGTGTGTGTGTGTGTGTGTGTGTGTGTGTGTGTGTGTGTGAGAGAGAGAAAATCCTTCTACAGTGTGTGTGTGTGTGTGTGTGTGTGTATTTTATTTGTTTGTGTGCGCGTCCATGCCCTTGCCAAGTCAATTACACAGAACCCCCCACCCCCTCTCGGACACATTTACTATGCAGGACACTTCCTGTCGTAGCCTAGCAACAGTCTTGGCTGGCCAGAGTACAGTGGGCACAAGACTTAAACATACACATACACACTCACACAGACACACTCATAGAAAGAGAGAGAGGACGGGGGAATAAGAGACTATTGTCCTGATATGGGAGAGTTGTTATTTAGAAGAAGAGACTGGGTGAGGAAAGGAAGGGGGGGGGGGTAGAAGTAGGTAGCAAGAAGTGATGAGTGCATGAGCAGAAGACTAGTTCACTGAGAGAGCTGAATTTCACAGTGCATCTGTCCTCGGTGTGTGTGCTCACTGTGTGGCCAAGCTGCAAGGTCAAGAAGAAACCATCCAAGTTTTACATTGAAACACATGAGCTGCCTGATTTAAAAATGGATCCTGACTTGATTTTATTTTCTTTGAATTTCTAATATTAACATTTACAGATATTCAAACACCTACACTGGGGGTTCTGCATGTTTTAGCCCATTAACTACAATTCTCATTACTGGGGACCATGTCCAAAATCTTATCATAATTAAGATTGATTTCCTATACTTTCCAGGAAGCCATTGGTTTTTACTAATTTCAAGAACATTAAAAATCACCTTGCAGAGAATTGAAACCTAAGATGTTCATTTTGGTGGACTGTTCAATTGCAGTTGCAAGTACGGTATTTTTTTTTTTCAAAGAAAACTACAGGGTTTCCTACGGTATTTTAAAAGGACTAGGATTAGACTTTTATGTGCTAACTGATCATAAAATGTGCCAGTCTAACACACCTGCCAAAGGTTCCTGGGGAAAACCCTATTGTACTTGTTGTTTCTGTGACATCTGACATTTCAGAGCTGACTGCCAAAAGAGGAACCTTTTTAGCAACAACCAGTTTCAAATGATCCGTTTGTACACATGCAGCACTGTGTTTGGTTATCATTCGTCATCTAGCTTTAATTGTCTGACAACTTAATTAATTGTAATGCTTTTTAGCAATAATGTGCACTACAGTCCACTTGATTTGTAGTTAATGAACTAGAGCGTTGACACGATTATTTCATTTGTCAGACATTTTGCAAGATTTTAAAAGACTCAGCGATGTCGGGCAAACATGGTTCTATAACCTGCATCAGTCTCTTCTTTGCAAAGAACAACAGGAAAACAAGTGCTAAAAAAACATGAATGCATACACACTCACTAAACTGGGAATGAATTGGCAGATTGTGTCGCCAGCTCTTTGTAAAAAGGAAATGGGTCACACCATAATCCTAATCTGTGCTGTCATGATAATCCACACCAACACACAGACATCAGGCAAGATTTGACTGGATGTCATCTAAGCATGCTCTCCTGGCATCAAGCCTGTTGGCATGGTAACGGTATCACAAGGGAGAGACGGGCTATGGGATGTGGCCCCTGGGCTTTCACCCTATACATTTTCTTTCTGTTTGTCTCTGACAGGCAGGTCCTGGAGGGAGGTTGCCCACTGCTGTCACACACACACACACACACACACACACACTCATACACACCAAACTGTGGTTCAGCTGTCTTAGGGTTGAAGGATTTCAGACAACCAGTGTTTCAGTCTGTACCCTGGTATCAACACCCACTGGTTATAGTCTGTAGGGCTTAAAATCCCAGCATGCTCAGCGGCAGGTGTTGAAGCCGTGATGCAGAATTAAAGCTACTTTCGGCTAACAAACGCTACAAACAACGGTTCTGCTTGAAGGAGCCGAGAGAAATAAGGGGGCAATGCTCCCAGACACACCTCATTGCAGTTCAAACACCTGCAATCATTCTGCATTCACACGTGCTCACACACACACACCAACACACACAGACCAGCGCACACACTCGCACGCGTGCACGCTGTTGTGGAATCAGTGAGGCAGTAAATAAAAGTGACAAAGGCCTCCATTCCAATCTACTACTGCACTGCCCAGGAAATATAGAAGCACCCCGAGGCTGCTCTCACACTCAGACATGAGAAAGGAAGAGAGGGGAGAGAAAGATTGAGACTGGAAGAGATTTAAAAGGAGCGAAGATGAGGGAAACATATACAAGTAGAGAGAGTTTGTGGGAGAAGGAGATTGTAAGGAAATGAAAGCGGCGGTGAAGGAAGGAAGGAAGGAAAGAAAGAAGAACGATGAGGGGATGAAAGATGAGAGCAATGATCTTTAGAACAGTCCGGAGGGCTTTTATTGACGGGCGAGGGGAGTTTGCAGGAAAAACCGGAGCTGACCGTTGCGGACCGACAGCCAAGCGCGTGTTGATTCCACTCTGAGTGAACCGGTGTTATCGGCTAAAGCCTACTGAAACAATAATCTATCAGCAGTCTGAAATATAGCTGCTCATTAACCTGCCCACTCTCAGTACTACAAGCTAATTAACAAGCCATTGGACACACAAACGGACGAGAAATGGGCTAATCTGGGGGTCACGGAGGGGATTTGGCGCGGTGCTAAATAATCACAAATGCAGGCACATTAAACTGAAGCGAATACAGGGAAAAACACACAAGCACATCTGTCTCTCCCTGCCGTGGTGTAAAGCTGCTTGAAGATGAAGAGACATGGGCAGAAAACAAAGTCATATTATAAGAGATATGATTTAAAGTTACATACGTGAAAAGGATCTGTGGGCCTCTGTACACAAGTTTGTGTTTGTGGATATGTGTATAGGGTCAAGAAAACAGTAAAGGTTTGTCCTTTTGACATAAATCAGCCCTACCAAGATGAACATGTGAGTTCCCAAAGGCGTTTGAGGCTGATCCAACTCACCGCTCATATAAAAACACATGTACTGTGCACTAATGTTGTTTTCTTTGAGCTTGATGTTGTTGAAATGCATCTAAACAGCTGTAAGATGCCCCTCTAAAATAGTTAATGTAATACTTCATTCAGTCATTTACAGGTTAACTCACTAATGCACGCAATGACTAATTCACTCAGTTAGCCGCGTAGCCTGCACCCACTCACTCACTTGACACCACAACATCTGCAGAGCAAGCACAGGCAGAGAGTCAGAGAGTGTGCAGGAGCGGGGGGAACACTACAGAGGAGGAGGCGGAGGCGGAGGAAGAGGAGGAGAAGGGTTGCGGCGAAGAGGCAAAGCGGCAGGTTCAGCACATCGGGCCTCACGCTCCAGCGGCTCTGGAGGTCAAACGAACAGCCGAGCTGATTTACTGTACAGACTGGAGGTGAGAGTGGGAAAAGGCAGAGGGGTGGGGGGGGGGGGGGGCAGAGAAGGATGGAAAAGATGAACAGATGAAGGAGAGCAGGGAAAAAAAACACAAATGAGGAGCTAAAGGAAGATTAGTCAGAAAAAGGAGTGGCCAGAGAGAACAAAGAATAATGGAGAGAGTCAGAGCTGGTTATAGGTTATTGATTTAGCTATTGATGAGCAGTGTGGGAAAAAAGCCTCGGCTAAATAGCTCTTTACAGTGCGCACTATCAATTAAAGAGGATCTCACTGGAAAACAAATAGTAAGAGAGAGAGAATGAGAAAGACAGACAGACAGAGATTGCTATTGACATCAGGCATGGGTAATTGACCCTGGTCTGGGTGGCAGGAGTGAATTGTGGGTAAGTGGAGCGTGTGGCCTTGGGGAAGACAGAGAGAGGATGTATGTAGGCTAATGAACACACTGCCAGATGTGAGCGTGTGTGTGTGTGTATGTGTGTGTGTGTGTGTGTGTGTGTGTGTGTGTGTGTGTGTGTGTATGTGTGTGTGAGAGAGTGTTTGTGTCGCCGCATGCGACAAAAAGAGCACATCTACTGTTCCCACGGTAACGAGCAACATCCACCTCAGTCACAGTTCACGGTTCATTCATAAGGACTCCAGAGATGGCAGTGTGTGTGTGTGTGTAAGTGTCAGAGCATCGTGTGTAACCAAACAACAAAAATACAGCAATAGAGAGGGGCGATGGCACAGAGTCAAAGTGTAAACATCTGCAGCAGTGCCCCTACACCGGGGACATGTGCTGCACACAGGCAAACACACAAACACACATCCACTCACTGTGCACACACAAACACAAACCGAGCCCTATAGCCCGCAGACACTCCCAGCTCAGACCTTCTGACAGCATTCCCATTAGCGCTAATGCTTCCGTACAGTACTACATTCTTTCTTCATTTACCAGTGTCAGTTCCTTATCATGCTAACTGCAATTTACTGACACAGTAAGCATGACTAGCCTATACATTTTCTAGGGGGAGGATGATTAATGATTTACGCTCCGAGTACCACTGGGGTGTTGTTGCTAACAATGAAATTCTAAATTGCAGCCTTATGGCAACCACATTATTTCATCACCTTATTTAAGAATTGAGCTATAATTATAATTTGCTGATGGTGCAACATAATTTTACTATCTGCTGACCACCTACAAGCTAATACTTGAATGCCTGAAATTAAACGAAGTAATTGAATCAGCAAATTGATCGACAACAGTTGAACAAAAGTAATTCATTATTTAAGTCATTGGAGAGGTAAAACTGGCATTTTTTTCCGGTCCAATGAAAAACATGCATGTCCAAATTTGGTGATTGTACATTTTTTTTTGACAAATTGAACGATTCATTCATTCATTTATGGGTCGAAAAGAATTCATGCTATCATGCACTCATGCTATTCTCATCAAAATAACCCAAATAAAATCCAAGAGCTGCAATTTTTTTGGTAAAAGCTATAAATATGTCATACCATACCATAAATGGAGCATTGTGCTGCTACAGACACTCCCAGGCCTAAATATCACATTCTCAAAAATGACCAATCCAGCTGAAATCATGACTCACCGCAATATCTGCCAAAAATAATCGAAATTTAATGTGTCAGAGAAATGTGGCAACAAGGCTGCTTCAAGCATGTCCAATGTGAGATTTGTGCTTTTCTTTGTCTTTATGATAATACATGAAACATTTTTGAGAGTTGGATTGCTGGTCGGACAAAACAAGCAATTTCAAGGCCCCGCCTTGAGCTCTGGGAACTTGTTAAGGTCATTACTCACTCCTTTCTACATCAGTAGTTAGTTTATAGTAGTTCATAGTCTTAACAATTAATTGATTAATCAAAACAGGAATTGACAGACCTGTAAGAAGAACTGAAAATAATCAGTAGTCACAGCACTAACTGCTAACAGTAAATGAATGTCACTTACTGAGTGAGTTATGGAAGACTTGTTTTACATCAATCTTTTTGGTTAAAAAATGACGTGAAGTTGAAATCAAATAAATATAATGTACGGAAGAAGAAATAACATATTCAGTACAAACAGTAGAGCTGACCACTGATTTGTCAGATTGCCATTTTAGTATAGTCTATCAATGACTACTTTCAAAGAGACACACACTGTGTATGCTCACTTGCTTGATCTTCCTTCCTGCTGTCAAACACTAGCAGGAGGAGTTTAGAACATCAAACAAAGAGGAATAAATGAAGTCACTCTATCTTCCATCCCCTTTCAGACTCTTATGCCAGGCTTCCTCACTTCATGCTGCTCCTCTGAAGTGTGTGTGTGTGTGTGTGTGTGTGTGTGTGTGTGTGTGTGTGTGTGTGTGTGTGTGTGTGTGTGTGTGTGTGTTTGTGTATGTGTGTGTGTGTGTGTGTGTTCGTGTGTGTGTGTGTGTGTGTGTGTGTGTGTGTGTGCACGTGTGTACGTGTGGTGGAGGGGCGGTTGTGGCAAGCATGCAGAGAGAAAAATCTCCCAAAGTCCTTTGCAGCGTGACTTCCAGCAGATAAGTAAGATAGAAAAAAAAAACATCTTTGAAGTTTTATTTGGTTCTTAAGAGAGCAGAGGAGGGAGGAGGAGGTGGATGAGCAGGAGGGGGAGGGGAGGTGGGTCAGAGTGGAAAACAGACAGGGACGCTGCAGGTAGAAATGATAAAGAGACATATAGAGAGAGAGGAAGAGAGAGAGGGGAAGATACAAGTGTGATTGGATAATGAGATGAAGCATTTTCTTTGCAATCCTAATCTACATCCCATCCATCTGTTTACATTCTCAAACCCCAGATTGCCACGGTAACAAGATTATTGGCGAAGACTTGTAGTCATAACTGCACACGCCTTGTGGTGTGTGTGGTCGTAACTGTTCATCAGTTTTAAAGATAACAGAAAATCATGATGAAAAGACTTTCCCACACACACACACACACACACGCACGCACACACACACACATACATAAACCCCTTGACTGCTGACAACATGAAACAAACACAGTCCACATACATGCTCACTTCAAACCCTTGTTCACACACACAGGTTTATACACAGACACACACCAGTGCAGTAAATGGAAACCACGCAGCTGCTCTTTGTACAGACTTGCTGTCACAGTGGGTGATCATATAAAAGCCCATGCGGCCCAGGTCCCCAACCGTCACTTTTGCTGTACTGTGTGTGCACATGTGTGCATGCGCGTGTGTGTCAGAGTGACTGGTGAATATTTAAAGAGTGTATGGAGCACTTTGCCTCAGGAGGAGCAGAGTGGATGTGTTCTGTCATCAGAGAGAAAAAGATTGGTCGCCTCCTCGTTCTCATGCTCCTTCGCTGCATGGAGACAGCAGAGTCATGGAGAGAAGGTATGTGAAAACAGCACATGCACACGCACACACATTCATGAATCACGTACAGAAACCCACACAAACACAGGAAATGTTTTATTGCTGCCAAAGCCGAGGAGACAGTCGATGAGACAATGGGCTGACTGTGTCATCGTTCACTTGTTTGTGCATGTGTGTGTTGAACGTGTGTGTCGGTGCTGTTTTTGTGTTTTTGGGGGACCGAGATATGATTGGTTGCCCTCTCAACTTGTCCTTGCATCCATCAAGGAGAAAAATGACTTCTCCTGCACGAATGACGAAGAGATGTGATTAATCAATTATCAATACGTCTGTTAGTCAATAATGATGCTCCCCGTTCCCGCCTCCCACCGTGGTACCATATGAAGCAATGAGTGCTTCCTCAATTTGGAGAACTGCAATTCCCATAACCCCCATCAAATATTCACAGGCATCAGAAAGAAAGAGAGAAGGGGGAGACAGCAGAGAAACAGAAGCATGATAATATATATATATATATATATATATATATATATATAAGGGAGTGGGCATGGCTGGAGAGATGAGAGTGCAGGAAAGAGACACGGCAAAATAAAAGGAGGAAATACCAATGACGGAGCGATGGAGAGGCAGATGATGAGAATGACAACAGTTGGAGAGAGAGAGAGGGGAAGAGAGAGAGCTAAAGGAGGAAACAGAGAGAGAGTGTAGAAGATGGAGGGACGGGAGGGTGGAGAGAGAATGTGTTTAATTATTCAGCATTACCCGTGTTCTCTATTTATGGCCCTTTTAGAGCAGCCAGTAGAAGCTATATATACACATACTGTAGGCACAGGCTGCTCCCTTAAGTACAGCTCACCGGGGAAGTTTCAACCCAAAAAACACAGAGAAAAGAAGAAGAAAAACGTGATTACATATTGATAAGAGAAATGTGCAGAAGGAAGGGATGAAGAAGCGAGGGGGGGTGGGTGGGGGGGTGTGGGGGGGGTGATTAGACAGAGGAGGAAAAACAAGGAAAGAGAACCACCATAGAGATGTAAGATGAGAAAGGGAGACAGAGGCAGGAGTCAAGCTAAAATTATCTTTCCACTGCGGCTACTCGTCTATCACTGTTCTTGGCCGGACTACTTTTTGCTGACAGGGAAACTGCAACGAAAAAACAACAACCTGGGACAACTTTTCTTTTTTAATTGAGAGGAGATGATAGGTGCACATGTGATGGAAAAAAAGAGAGAGAGAGAGAGATGGAGAGAGGGGGGGGGGAGCACTGAGGGGCAGATCTGTATCATTTAACTAGATGGTGTAGTGGGATTGTTGATAAACCTGTTATCTCTTGCTCCCAGAATCACAGAGCTGCAGCTACGTGGCACATTACTGGCCCTCTATCGCCATAAAGCACTGTGCTGACCACACACACACACACACACACACACACACACACACACGCACACACACACACACACACACACAAAAGGATGCATGCATACACATAAACCTACATATCTCTAGCTTTATTACACAGTGCACTGAGTAAAAACTATTGCAGCAGAATGCAGTGGACTGGGACAAGAGTCATGCTTTTGCTTTTGCTTTTGCTGTGGGAGAAGAAGAAGTACCAAAGTACCTGATGTAAGAAGACGTGGAAATAACTTTTTTCCATTACTGTTCCTTGTCTTGTGATGTTTTCATATCAGATTTCTGTTCAATAAAAATTTAAATCTGCAAAATGTCAGCTGCTGATGCATTTTTCACTTCATCCGACAAGGTTATAAAAGTTTTAATAATCCCAAATGTAGCCTAAATTTGTCTATCCACAGAAATCATTACTTTTTCATTTCACTGAAATGAAAAACAAGTAAATTTGCATTTAGATTTTTATCAAATAACGTTGATATGTGCTATTAATCTGCATAAATCTCGCAATTACATTCAACAAGGATCAAAATAAAAGGCAGTTTGCGTAGGTTGTGTATGTTCTAGAGGAGCTTTCTGGTGATTCTCAGTGTTTTTTTAAACTGCAGAGCAAAACTGAACCCTGGCCACCGAGCAAATTGAATTTATTTTTGGAGTCAAAAGGAGGAGTAAAGTCATGTTAACAGCCCGTCTGACTCTAACCTTTACATCTCAGCACACATTCAGACTCCACCTGTGCTCACTCCACATCACACTGACAAGGATTCCTCGATCCAGACTGGAGGGATACTACAGTCCAAAACTACATACACTATTTTTATGTGTTACTTTTACAGGCGTCGAAAATACGGTTTGGAGAAAGTCGGAGCAATTCCAGTTCACTTATACCCACCGGGCTGAAGGTCAATTTATCATCTCAGTGACTCAGAGATTCACCTGCTCACGAGAAGTTGATCCTCTTCAGGCGGCTTGCCTCGACGACGGAGCTCAATCGCCTGAGGAATTTAAAATAGATGGCATTTTTGCTCAAGTGACTCTGCTCCTTATCTGTATGTATGAGACCAATCTTTCCCTGTTTACATCTGTACCTACTTCTACAGCACTCAAGGGCAATATTTGAAACTACACACTAGAACGCATTCATACCATTATTTTGAATTAAAAATGCATATTTTATCTTAAGGCCGCAACAGACTATTCTTTTCATTATCAATTAATATTGTGATTATCTTCTTTATTAAACTCTTGGTCTATAAATGTCAGAAAATAGTGAAAAATACTTATCTCAACTTCCTATAGCTCAAGGTTACATCTTCAAATTGTTTGTTTTGTACAAACAACAGAGCAAAAGGGGAAGATATTTAGTTTCCTATCACATATGACAAAGCAAATCAGCAAATTCTTGAAAGGCTGGTACTAGGAAATGTTTAGCATTCTTTCTTAATTATCCTAAAATCAAAATAGTTGCAATTTAATCTATCTATCGTTTTATTTTTTTTGAATGTGACCTAAAGTTCATTATATTTTGCACTAAAAGGACATTTTAAGAACAAATAGTCACATAATAGAAAATAGAACAGTGGGAATGTCATTTCTGAAGCTGTCAACCAACAGCAGCAATAGCATAAACTTCAGTGTGGACTCTGCTGGGAATTATACGCTGTGAAACACCCAATCACAAACCACTGTGGATGAGCTTAATGGGCTCCTGAGCCAACAGGCCGGTGCTGTTGCCATAGGCATTCTGTGGCTCAGTAATGTATAGGAACAGACTGGCTGAATGTCAGCCAGTAAATGAGCCGTGACTTTCACCAAGACAGCAGAGTCAGCAATAAATGGATACACATAACTCTCCTGTTCTCCGTTCCTTTTGTGTTTTTTTTCCTGCCTTCTGTCGCTAACCCACACATACGCACACACGCACGCATGCAGATACAAACACACGTGGATGTCAGATTATTTCTAGAAGTGTGGAGAAGCATGTCCAACCTCTGCCTGACCTTTAATCTGGTCCAATCAGCTGTAAAAAGTACCCGTCTCCATTATCAGCTGACCTTGACTCTCTGCTCCATTAGACACACTTTCACACACACACACACACACACAATATAAATGCACTCACAAGGGCCTTCACATGTCCATACTGTCACTTATTGAAACAAACATATGTTTATTCCAGAAAGAGGTTGTTAAACACAAAGTGCCATACTGCTGGTGCAACATCCTGCAGAGTGGCAGGATAGGAAGGAGCAGAAACAGGAAAAGGAAGTGAGGACCACCGAAACAGCGGGCCATCGTGGAGGGAAGAGGAAGTTCAGACAGTGACATGGATGCGGAGATAATGTTTAAATGACAGCGGTGAGCAGCTGAATCCAGCTGACAGCAAAAACCTCCAACCACAGCGATGTCACAAAGCCAGATCAAGCACAAGCACTTCCTGTCAATGGCAAAGACACTTCCCCTTAAAATATCTCATCTCAGGAAACCAAATAACCCCTGCAGAGGTATAGGAAGAAATGTAAATACAGTAGAGAAAGAAGAAAACAGAGTACAGGAAATTCTCCTAAAAGCACTTTAATGTGCCCCAGATTCTTCTTCTCCTCTCTGCATTTAAGTCTCTTTTACATTCACTCCATTTCTCTCAAGCTTGTGCACTGCTTTTATTTCCTGTCCTCTCTGTTTCCTTCAGTCACACTGCACATTTGTACTTTTTATTCCATATAGGTAAACAAGAGTTGATAAGATGAGGGAGCATGTTATCAGAATGATAGGAGTATCAAAGTCTGTTAATGCAAGTGTACATATTCTTACCTTGTACACCTGCCCGTAGGTGCCATTTCCCACCAGCTCAACCAGCTCAAAGATGCCAGCAGGATCCTGGAAAGACAAAGGAAACATAGCAAGATTATTAAGATTAATACGACTAGTATTCATCAAAGTAATCCAGTTATCAAGTTATCCAGTGTTCAGTCAGATTTAGACAGTAATAAATGTACAACAAAGCATGGCATTTTTTAGCCACACTAGCAGCATGGCTGTCCAGAGGTAATGTCGGAAAGTCCAGTTTGGGTCATGACTGCAATAACTATTGGATGGATTGCCATGAAATTTTTTGCAGACATTCACATTCCCCTCGGGATTAACTGTAATAATTTTGGTCATCCCCTGACTTTTCCTCTGAGGTTGATATAAAGAATGTTATAACGGTTGACTGGCTTTTCATCCAGTGCCATTATCAAGTCAAAATTATAATTTAAATACTGCGTCTAGTTTAACCTTGTGATTAGTGCAACAAAGCAAAGTATGCTAACACACTAAAATAAGTTGATAAACGTTACCTGCTAAGTATCAGCAATGTAACATTGTCCTTATGAGCAAGCTAGCTTTCTGAAATTAGCATTAGCAGCCTCACAGACTCGCTAGCTTAGCTGTAGACTCTTTGTCTTAATTTCCATATTACAGCAGTGACCGCTTCTAACCGAGGCCATGCTGGTGTGTCTTGCTCTACCAACCGAGCTCTCTGGGTGTTGATACACTGGTCTGAAATGCAGTCCTGGATTGTTTTAGGCTTGTGTCCAGACCAGCTAATAATTTAAGCCCACAGTCGCTAGGTTGCCAACACAGAACTCAACGCATCTCTGACAAGGAGCAGCTCGAACAGAGCTTAAAACCCACTGACCTCTGTGCACACACAAACAGACACACAGACACACAGACACACACACACACACACACACACACACACACACACAAACACACACACACACACACCTCCCCCTTCCTCTCTGCTGCGTGTTGCTGCAACAATAGCTGGTATTCACCCTCTCTTTCCTCTTCTCTCTCTCTCTCTCCCTCTCTTTCACACTCTCTCTGCTCCACCAACCAGACCAAGTCCAACTATGTCTCTCTCACTCTTTTATCTCTGCGTTCTCTCTTCCTCTCCTTCATTCCTGACGGAGTCCAGGACAAGTACTTTTTGCTAACAGTCCTCTCATTCCAACAGAGTCCCAGAAACACTGAGGGCTTTTACCCTTCTCTTGTGTCTCTTCTCTCCCTGTGCACCCATGCCATTATAAAGTTTTCTAAATGTTACATACCATCATTCATTTTGCTTCAGTATAAACTTTATATAAACTTTATACCTCATTCTCTCTACCAGAGGTGGCAGTAGCTAGTCTTGGGCCCTCGTCACCTCAAGGAACTCAAGTCCACAGTGTCTGTAAATGTATATTATCAGCAGTCCAACATTGTAAATGACCTTATAACACAAAGGCAGTGTGGGCTTGGAGAGTGATGTGGCTCTTATGCTTTAAATTCTCACAATACACTGCTTGTAATGTGGATTACAGCAAATTCTACTGCATCAGTTCAAAATATACCAATATCCACAGTCATTTTCATCCTTTTTTTCCCCCCTTTTTCCTTTTTGAAAATAGTTCTACACTATCATCTCGGGACGAGCCATAGAAGATGTTTAACAATGAGATCTTCTTCAGTGGGCAAAGCTAGAGGCTTTATTTCGTTGCTGATTCACCAAAATAAACTGCACTATTGTGTAGTTCTGAACTGGGACTCATGCAAAGCTGGAGGACAGATGATATTACACGATATCCACTTTTCACAGACTATTCCCCTCTCAATAAAGCAACATTTTATTTCCACTCTGAGGAGCCACACACGCACCCTATTTCCATCCCCGTCTCTCTCCTCTATAACCTCATCACTTCTTTTGTTTATCAGTCTCTTTGTTGCTTTCTCTACCTCTCTTTCTGCGCTTTTCTTTCATTGATTTTTTCAGTGGAACTTTCAGCTATAATCTTCGCGCGCACAACATGCAGATCTGTGTGTTGCCACAGTACACAGAGAAGGAAATGACTTTACATTTTGGATGCTGGAGTATAATACAACACACATGCTCAAGATGTTTGCGTGCTTATATTTTAACACTATCTTTTACTTCTGTTTTTTTGTCTCTTTCTTTATGCCTCCCTGTCTTTCACCACTTTCGCTCTTCATCCCTCTCTTCTCCTTCTCTTCGTCCCCCCTCGCTCTGTCTATATATGTTTGTTTCTGCGGGTCTCAGCAGACCTGTCAACCTGTCAGCTGTTTCTGAAGATAGGGCCTTGTGCTTTTCTTGCACTCTCCTTCCTTTTCCTGTCGTTTTTTTCACCCCTCTTTCTTTGTTGTGTACGGCAGACACACACACACACGCACTTTCCCTCACATACAAACACACACACGCGCACACACAAACGGCAACAAACTCATTCTCTAACACTTTGTCTCAAGTACATCCTCCCGCTGTCTCGCTCTCTCACACTCTCATAACCACACACACACACATACTGTGCCAAAAGCACACTCCTACACAAGGGCTAGTGTTCAAATGTTCTAACGAGTGTGAGTGGGCACAAAATGAAAAGTGTGTGTCTAACTAAACGCGTGTGTACGTGCGAAAGAGGGATTCGGAGAGAGAGACTGCAAGCCTCTTTCAAGAGTGCAGACAGCAGCGTTCTGCAAGCAGTGCAGCTGCTCGCCTTGCTATCAGGCCTTCAGCTGATGCAGGTAGAGTTTTCCTCCCCACACTTCCTTTTTCTCTCTCCAAGTGTGTGTGTGTGTGTGTGTGTGTGTGTGTGTGTGTGTGTGTGTGTGTGTGTGTGTGTGTGTGTTTGGCAGCTGTGTGAATTAACTCTCAGAGCAGCATACAAAGTTCTGACAGCAACTCCCAGGACACATCTAAGAATGCGCCTTCTTCATCTTCCGGCTTTTACACAACAAAAACATTCAGATAATGAAAAAGAATTCATGATCGCCACACACACACACACACACACACACGGATGCATGCTATAAATGCATATGCATATAGAAACCGCAAGCACCTGATGTAGGGATGCATGTGGAGCTTTCCTTTCCTCCACGCACAGCATACAGAATGAGTGCTGTGGCTAGAGAAACAGAGCGTTTTTGCTGCTCCAGTTCATACATGTCCTCAGGCTCGCTGATAAAAATATAGCACGATATCATTCATATTTTATAGGCCACTTGCAGAATGAGCTCTCTGCGAGCACCAGGCTTTGTCAGTGCGTCTGCATGTTTGTGTGTGTGTGTGTGTGTGTGTGTGCGTGTGTGTGCGTGTGTGTGTGTGTGTGTGTGTGCACGTCTGTGTGTCTGTGGTTTAGAGTTCCCTATGACTGGAGCAATTTTTGTCCCCTTCCCCTTTTTCTCCATTTGTGTTTTGTGCTGAGCTTTTGCCAGAGTCACATGACTGCCACATGACCTCACTGATGGTGAATGAATCACAGGGTGCGGGCGCGTTGACGCTGCTGAATGGCAGTAAGTTATTAATATAGCTCAAAAAACACCATTAAAGTGCTGAGAGGGAAGAATGAGGATATGCCGACTGACACATGATAAACACACAGACACACATCATTTCTCCAAAATGTCAACTTTTGACAAAAGATTTACTTTAACCCCAATGACGGTGCAGATTTTTTTTTTTTTTTTTACATCATCCACCATCTTTCGAAATTGATTCATAGCAGACCAGACGTCTGAGAATTTTCCAAAACCACAAGGTAACATGACTTCCCACAATTTCTATGAGGACAGTTCCATTTGCAAGGCCTTTCACACAACAACAGCAATAGCATGTGTATCACAAGTGTCTTTGAGATAGGACACAGTTTGCCTAACCTCACTCACCATTTATCTAGAAGTCTGAAGACGGAACAATATTATCGTGCCAGAATCCAGTGCCATATTCAAAACATCGTTTGAGCAAAGGTAGGATGGAGTAGGACCCACTTTGGGCACAAGGACACTGAGATAGATGCAGCACTGAATCCACTATTTTCTCCAAACAGGGGATATCGGTCCATGTGCAGCACAGGCCATTAGAAATAATGGGTTTTAGAGTGCAGGGCTGGAGTTCTTAAGAAAGCCACTTTATAACATGTGTGAGGACTTTCACTGACTGCATTCATTCTTTCATTCCTCAACCTAACCTTAATCCTCTCCACTGCATTCCTAACCTTAACTCTTACCTAACCAAAAGCTAAACCTAGCTCTAAGCTTAAGTCTAAAACAAGAACAAACAACTTCCTTTAAAATCAGGTAATCTGATCACTGCGAAAAAAAAAATAGCTATGGGTACATTTAATCTGATCTGCAAAACCACATTCGAAGGTGATACGTGACGCAGCTCTGACCATAATACATTACCTTACCGCAACTCCTGACAAGTTATAAGTAAACATTTGTGGGTTAGTAATGTGATCACTTACAGCAATAGTTCTCAGGGCGAATAGTTTTTTCTGTAATCTTCCTATAATGTCGTGGGTCAATTTGATTTTAATTATAACTGTTTTATTTCATGAAATTAAATGACTTTTCCTCATTAAGGCTCATGTAACATCATAAAGCCTGGCAGATTCCTCAGCTGAAACACATATACAGTATATTCCTTGTGCTTTAATTAGAGGCCTTTCATTTACATCAGAGTGCCTTGAAGTTCTCTGAACTGACAACCAAAGAAACGACTTGCTGATTGAGGAAGCTGAGCAATTAATGTTAATTATTAAGCTATTGTCACTTGCCAAATCCTGAAGAGCTCTCAGGCACTTCTCAAGAACCAGTGCAGCTCTCAGTTTTTGTTTGCTTGCTTGTCTCTGGCTGACACTCAACTTTCTGATTCATTGTGAGCACTTGAATCCAAACCAAGAACAACAAACATGTAACAGACAAATATCTGTAGTCTACCATCTTTCATTTTTCCAAATATAAAAAACAAACAAAACACACCTGTTGAACAATTACTCGATTTTTAGCAAAACTACTTTCAGTTTTTGTACATATCATGTCAAGTGTGTCACATTCAATTAAAATAACAACAAACATGTTCCTGAAAGTCATAAGAAAACTAGAGGGACACTAGAGAACTGGCTGTAAATTCCAGATATGAGTTTTATAACCAGGAACGTAACGTGTATTCGCCACAGTCAGAGGCCTGACCATGAGATATTTATCTGTTATGGTTTCAGTTTAAGATCAAACATTCTTTACACAGTATCGACATGTGACAGTGTGGACTAGAAGAAAATATAATGTAAGACAGATATAGAGATGGTGTGTGACTCTCAGGGTAAAAACACTGACAGTGCAGTAAGTGAATATTAGACTTCCACTACAACAGAAATAAATCGGTGCAGATGTGTGAAATGTAATCTGTGAGGTTGTGTTCACACAGTGGCACAAATTACTGAAGGGGTAAACTGCAATATCAAAACAGTACACTCATTACAGACCCAAAACACAAATCAGTTTGTTCTTTGTGTTCATGAAAAGAATATTTTAGGCCCACTTCATATACATACTCTCCACTGTCTGCCTCTATGTGCACAGTAGCAGGATTATTTTCATTATTGGATGATTCTGCTTCTGATTCATTGTTGTTTACTGATTTTTCTCTCAACAACAGCCATGCATCCACCAGACAGTCGATTTCTAATGACATAAAAAAGAGAATACCACAAAATCCTCACACTTGAGGAGCTGCAACCAGCAAACATTAAGCATTTGGCTTGATAAATTACTTAAACAATTAATAGACTAAGAAAATTAGTTCATTAATTAGTCATTCATTAATTTTCTGTCAATCAATAAAGCGATTAATCAACTAATTGTTTCAACACCTGTGTAACTAAGTCACACTAAGCAGCTTAGATATGTTTATGCTTCCAGTTTTGGCTTTAGAGCCGACAACTTTCCTGTTCTGATTCAGTGTCCCCTCTCTCATTAACCCATGCTTTCCAGCAGGTAGATTTATTTCAGCAAAAAGCACCAATACATCCACTTTGTGCTACCGCTCGAGGACCGAGCGGCAAACAGACAGAGATAGCGGCTAGCTAGCAAACGTAGCGGGTACAATTAGCAGCTAAAGAGCCAAAAAAAATTCAAAACAGGGCTAAAAGGAGAGTGAATATTTGAATTGCAATCAAAACACAACTCCACATCAGTGTTACTGTGTTCGTTGGATGTGTAAGCAGGCAACTATTTGCCAAAATGTTAGCCACATCAGCTGTATAAGCTAACAGTTTGTTCACGCCCCCCCAAGAAGCCAAATAAATCTACCAGCTCAAGTTCAAATAAGTTGAGTCTGCATACTTTTTAGTGTGTGTAGGGTAAAATGCCTAACTATGTGAGAGGTCAGGGATCAAACAGAAATTGGAAAAAAAAAAAATCAGAAAGCGATTAATTCTTTATTCACCTTGATTGTTTCTTCAATAGTCCATGTAGGGCCACTGTGTATGTTTAGTATATGTGTCTTGCAGCAGACAGCAGCCAGGTGAGTGCTGTTAGCGTCCATTGAAAGTGAATTACAGAGAAGTGAGGTGGATTGAATTAGAGACCCTAAGAGGATGATAGGAGTCATGCTGGGGCCGGGTCTGCCTCTTATAAAACCACTTACACTTAACAACATAGCTCACCACTGCTTGCTTTTACAAGGAGATGCTGTGGTAGCCTAATTCCCAGTACATCTCACCCAGACATGTACAGTACATTAACAGGAGTCAACTCTTAATCACAGATTTACAGCGCGCCGAAGATGAGCCGCGCCACAGAGTTTGTTCTGCGATGCTAATGAGCCCATCCCCTCCTCGCCTTCCATCAGTCTCTGCCAGTTTGTCATCTCACACCTTTCCCTGTCATCTCTCCGTCCATCCCTCCGTCCCCCTCATCATTCATCTTTTCTTCTCAATTTTTCGCCTGCCGCTCTCTCCCTCTGTTGATCCAATCCATCTTTCTTGCCTTCCTGCCCCGCACCATGTGAGTCAGACACAACGGAGGGATTCAGCTCCAACTATGGACTTGTTTACATGCACATGATCCCTTCAAGCACTTCAGATCAAGTTAGAGAGTATACTTTGTATGTTAGAGCGCAGGAGGAAGGAAAAAAAGCGGGTTAGAGTGTGTGTGCGCTCGTGTATACTCATGTTTTAATGTATCCTAAAATGTCTTCAAAGCATACTGAACCATAATGTTATGATATAAAGTTATAATCTAGACGATCACAGCTTCTGTTTATTATCTTTCATGTCCTGGCAACATTTTTGCTGATTGTGTGAGTAGTTTGCTCTGCCATTGGAAGCCATTTGGAAATCAAAGAGTTTGGCTCTCTGACTGTGATGTCTTTTTTCTTGAATGATATTTACTTTACCTGCTCTGAAACTGTGCTTACACTAAACACAAACCACTGGTGTTTTGGGTTTTTTTTGCAGGAAACATAAACTACTTCCCTTCTTGAACATGAGAGAATTTCCCCCAAAAAATTCTTTGGACAACAAATCCTTCCTTTACTTGGTATAGGCTGAGTAATTATTCCTGAAATCAGCTTGCAAGTATCAAAAAGGAACATTTCTAGTAAAATGTCAGCGATTACTAATGGAATTTGGCAGATTCAAATTAGGAACTTCCTATTTAGTGCGTACAGCTTGTACATCGTGGTGCTTTTATAAGTGCAGCAGAGAATTAAAGACTTGACGCCGCTCCATCAGTGACTTGGGGGGGGGGGAAATAGGTCAACTAGAAGCAGGCAGGCAAAGTAGAAAGGAGGGTGGGAGGGAGAGGGGCATTTCTCAGCGACAGACTGCCATACAGTATATAGACTATTCATGAATAAGCTCTGTGTAAGCCCTGGGCACTGCTGTGGCCCCGTTACTATGGCGTCCATGGTGAACGGCCGAGGAATGTGGTCTTACTGGGCAACGAGGGATGGAGAGGGAGGGAGGGAGGGAGGGAGGGAGGGAGGGAGGAGATCTGGAGAGGGGCCTATGCCTCGGACTACTTTGGTCACTGGTCACATCTCCACCTTTAGCCCGAGCGGAGCCTCTGTCGCTTTCTTCTTCTCTCTCTCTGCTCTCTGCGTCTCTCATTGTTCCTCTAAGTCTCTCTGAGCTGCATTCATCCCCACACGTCCCGTTTCTCTCTCTGAATCCATCGATACTGCTCTCTCCCTCTGTTTCTTTTTCTTCTTCTGTCCTCTCTTTCTCTGACCGTGTCACCATCCCTTCATCCTCACCTTCCCTCTCTTTCATCACAGATCTCACACCTGAGTCCCTGCACAGCTCACTCGTCTCTACTGCCAGCGTGTGCGTGCATGCCTGTGAGCGTGGCTATACTTCCTGCTGGTTTACCATCTGTTGCTCTCGTCAGCTGACTGGATGAACCCGTGCTTGTGACGCCTCTGACCCGTGTGTGTGTGTTTGTGTGCACGTGTGCGCATCATCACTTTACATAAAAACCACTGTTTGTATTAAAAAACCACAGCGTTTCGACCTCCTCTGATCTTTTGGCTGTCGATGTCAGTTGCAAAGACAGGAAAGAGCGGCGAGGTGTCTGTGACTGCCTCTAACTTTGGCTTTTTACCTGCGCGAGTGAAGGCATCTATACAGGTGCTGCTGGGGTTGACACCAGCAAATGTGGCAGAGACCAGACAAGGCATAAGAAAAGCGAGCGAGAAGTAAAAAAAAAAAGCAAGAAGGGAAGAAGCACAGAGACAGCAAACATGAAAAGCCACTTCTCTCTACACTCTACTTCCCACTCAGCTCTGTCTGTCTCTTTGTATCACTATGTGTGTGTGTGTGTGTGTGTGCCCACGTGAGTGTGTGTGTGCGTGCGTGATGGTCAGTTTGCCCAAACACAGCCGAGTGCAAGAGCACTGCCCTCTGAACCCCCCTCATTCTCACACACACACACACACACACACACACACACACACACAAACACATGCGCTCAAACACAATCCCCCATCATCACCACCAATGCCAGTATTATAATCAGCCACCCCCTCCCCATCTCACCAGAGCCAGCTGACCTACTTCCTGTCTAGCCAGTCCAGTGGTTGACTGTACACTATGTCATATGAGAGTGTGTGGGTGTGTGTGTGTGCGTGCGTGCCTGTGTGTGTGTGTTTGTGTGGGGTGGGGGGTGGGGTATCATGATGAGTCAAAATGCGCGGTGTAAAGATGGAAAAAATGTGAGAAGCGGAATAGAGGCAGTGCAGATAAATCGTTAGGGCCTGTCCGGACGTGTTCGTCTTGCGTTTCTTTGACAGCTTGATTGTTGTTCACCTGATGAATGACACAAAATCACGTTAAACGTTTCCTTAGAAGTCTGGATGCATATTTGTGGAGGAGAGAGAACCAAACGACATGTCTGGAACAGCTTGCATTCAGCTGACTTTCTGTGGTTTTACCACATCATCAGATGGAAATTTCTTTGGGCTCGCCACTAAAATTCAAACAAAGCTTGGTTGCACAACAAGTGACCTCAGTGACATCAGCAGGTCAAAGGGGTCTAGCAAATCATTTTCTAAGAAACCATTATGTTCTTAGAGGTGTCATGTTTCAAATATCACCCTCGCCAAAGAACCATTTTAACTATGAGGGTGCAGATGCAAACACGCAAAATCACATAAATAAAAAGAGGTGTCAAATAATCACTACTGCTGGGATCACTCACATGAACCCATCTTGCTTCAGATACATGAACATGCCGTGTCAAAACAAACGTGTGTGTGTGTCCTTGTGGCTGCCTCTGAGTCACAGTGAACGACAGGCGCTTGACACGCCTCTGAAAGAACGGGACATGCATGGGCTGACTCCCCAACACACAGACACTTCCTTCCTCTTCCTCATCCCTCTTCATCTCCTCTGTCTGCCTCATTCTCCATCTCCTCCTCCTCCTGTCTTTCACGTTCTCCTTTTCCATTCCGCCACCAGTTCTGCTCTCCACACCGGTGAGAACACACACTATAGGTGCAAACCTCTAAAGTAGCGTTCGGTGTCGACACATCATTCACCTCCCCATGTGAACATTACTCTTCATGCGGTCGGGGCAGGGAGGTGGGCAGGGAGAGAGAGAGAGAGAGAGAGACAGAGAGATGATGCTAAAAAGACAGAGCAGCTGGCAGATAGACGTGGAGGTGCGTACAGTCAGTCAGACAGAGAAGATATAAAAAATGTTTTAAAAAACACAGGCGATAAAAAAAGCAGGAACGACATGCAGGTAGATGGATGAGCAGTTGTGAATGATGCGGAAAGACAGGGAGCAAACAGCCATGATGAGCGAGAAAGAGACGGGTGAAGACAGAGGGTATAAAAAAAACAGACAAGCAGTGCACAATCAAGCAGACAGGTAAACACAGGCAGGCCGACAACAACTGCATTGTGTGTGTGTGTGTGATGTGGCTCGCTTTCTCAGAAGCAGCAAACAGGTCTTTAGCTGAAGCCCCCTTTTTCTCATGTGCAGCATCCCTTACTTGTGTGCAGCTGACTATCAGCCTGGCAGACACCCACACATTAGAAACACACACACACACACACACACACACACACACACAAAATAACACACACCATGCCCAGCGAAGCGAAAACATGGGTATCCACGCATAAACACAAGCGCAGGAGGCTGTTTGTGTGTATGTCTGTATGTGTGTGTGTGTGTGTGTGTGTGTGTGTGTGTGTGCGTGCATGTTTGCAGCACACATTGGATGAACAAAAGAACTGGCTATTGCAGCATGCAAGGCTTTCAGCTTTGATGGAGAGAGTAGGCTCCAGTGACTACAGGTAGGTTGGCACTCTCACTCTCTCTCCCTCTCTCTCTCTCTCACACACACACACACACACACACACACACACACACACACACACACACACACACACACACACACCAAACAGCACCAAAAACAGAAAGAGGGGAACTAGTTTAAGAGGGGACAAATGTGCATAAATAACAATTTCAAATCTGGAATCAAGTAGCTTAGTGTCTTTCTCGCTCTCTAAAACACAAGCCTGGAGAATCAGCGGTGTGTGTGTGTGTGTGTGTGTGGGGGGGGAGAAATAGGTTAAATTCCACTGCTGTCTGAATCAAGGCTGATGGGCCTATAATAGGCTGGTCCACAGTGGAAAAAAAGATACACAACCACCCCCCACCCCCTTATCCAGGTCAGCAGAATCAAAGCTTCAACCTGAATCCAGCACCGCGCACACACACACACCATCAACCTTCCTGTGACTGACTAGAATGAAGATGAGGCTTCAGATGCGGGAGCCAGCTGTCACGTTAGTTAATGTCTATATATAATTTGATCTATAATTTGACACATTGTGGCGGCCTGGCTGCCCGTCTCCCACACATCCGCCTCTTGCAGCCTCCTCTGCTGCTCTCCTGCCGGTTGCTATTCAGGGAGCGCTGTCAGGTGCAAGGAGAAGGAGAGAGAGGGAGGGGGAGAGGGAGAGGGAGAAAGAGAGAGCCACGCACGCCACGCACACACCAGTTTGTCTCTGTATTGCAAGAAAAAACTAAATGTTGAAATGTCACATTGTCTTACCCTCAAAGCGGACAGGTCGATTTCGTCCAGACTCCGAGCTGGAGAGTCACTCGCCATGATGGAGGACACAAAAAGAAGCCGCTCTCGGTTGCCCTATATCCTGAAACGGCCTTTGCTGTCACGACTGTGTGGTCCTCTCTGCTGCTCAGTCTGTACTGTCCCCCAGCTCCTCTCTCCCTCTCTCTTTCTCTCTCTCTCTCCCTCGCTCTCTCTCTCTCTCTCCTACACAGTGATGTCTCAGCTAAGCGACAAAATAATAACAGCCCCCTCTCCGGTCAGCAGCGGGACGTGCCTCGGGCCGGGAGCGCACAGCTAGAGCGCAAACGCGCGGAGGATGGGAAGCAAGAGCGCCGTGTACACCAGCCCCTCCGGGTCCATGTCTGCGGGATTTAGACGGTGCAGAGAAAGGTGGAGGGCTGTGGTGACTGGGTTGCTGCAAGTGCTAAGTGCTTGTCTTGCAGCCGCTGCTGTGACAGCCAGTGAACATACAGAGGGAGGGAGGGAGGGAGGGAGGGAGGGGGCAGCGCACTGCCTCAACAAACCCCGCCTGGTACTGGGCGGGGTTTGTTGAGGCAGTAGGGACTCCCAAACTTTTTTTTTTTTTTTTTTTGCTTTCCAACGACGCTCACACTTTCGGTTTTTTTTAAATAGAGCAGCACCCAATCAAATGATGTTTAACTGATGTCTGTCAGTTCAGTTATTCTATGATATGAGAATATGTCGTTTGAGAAATATATTTACTTATTTCACTGATTTATTCTGAGAAAACAGAAATGATCCATCTTTATAGTGGGTTTCTTTTTTTAATGTTATTTATGGATAAAAAAAATCAAAAAAGAAATTTTAAAAAAGATACTAAAATCTTTCCTCTCACAATTAACAGCAGTTCCGAACGGTTTTTGTTAAATCAAGGGAACATCTTCCAATATCAGGCAATCCAGCACAACAACACAAATTATGAGATCAAAAATTATTCTTGAGATAAACCAGTATCTCACTGAAACTGTGAAAATAGAAAAGTTACAGTTTAAACTTCATGAACTGTAGGACGGGGCTTTTGAATTTGCCACATGCTCTTGTTGTTTGTTCTCCAGCAATTTACAACTGAACTTTCATAAAGTTTGGAGACTCACAAGAGACAGTTCAAAAAAATGAATGGACAACAGTGAAGCAGCAAAAGTGGTGGAGTTTACCAAGTAGGCAACAGTTACTTAAGTACCACAATTAAGTACATTTTAAGGTACTTGTACTTTACATGAGTACCTTCTCTACATTTTTTATTCTTCTACTCTTCAACTATTTGTAGGGAAATATTCCTACTTTTTTTTGAAAGCTGTAGTTACAGATTCAGATCTAATACAGCATACAGGGGTTAATTTGATACATTGTTATAGATGAAACCTCCCACCAGTATTATAGACTTTATTTGATCAGGTGTCATAGAGATTGATGTCATTACAAACTGAACTGTTGCCATAAATAATAGTTAAGATTAACTCACTCCTTATCAGTTATACAACACTGCTGCCGATATTAATTGTGCAACAGAATATTTACGATCATTGCTTTCATTCTTGTCATCTGTCGTTTCCTTATCATCAGAGAGGACAGGAATGCTGCTCACTGTCACTTTCTAGTCTGACAGGTGGGAAGATGCTGCATTTCATACGATCAAACTCAGGTTCTTTCTGTAGATCTCACTTCAATAAAACTCCAACCCCCCCACACACATTGTGTAAAGTAGGACTCTTGTTAAATAGTCAAAAAGTAATTTTTTTCAGACTTTGGAAAGCCACAAAATGCATTATACAACTGAACTTCATAAGTGAAATTGATTTAATTTTCCTGTGATACATAAGTTCATATGCAGAAACACTAAAATGACACATCAGTGAAGAAACTGTTCACAATCAGCCCGTAGCCACATGTTCACACAAGAACCGCTTTTCCAAAGAATACAAAAGTGTTGAAAAGGCTAAAAAGAATATTACCTGCCTCCAAGGTGAGAGTAACTTTCCCTGCCAATCAAACCCAATTAAGATCTTAATGCCGAGCTGCTGCAATCTTAGGGTGTGGGCAATTTTCCACAGAATTTCTCCTAAATTTCTGGGTCGTCATAAAACTCTGCTCTCTTCCTTGTGTTTCCCAAGAATTCCCCTTGTAGTGTCTGTCGTGACTCGCTTACATGTATTTCAGAGTCGATTGTAATAATGAGGATTAGTTGCACGGTACAAAAGTTCAGTTCCACATTAAAACATCAGTGTCAACACATCGATCTACAACACGAGGAAAATCTGACGAAGATCACCTTTGATAACCTTAGATGTTTTATATAAAAACTGGCACCGACATGTAATATGAGACGTGGCACTGAAGGTAGATCCCATGAGAATCAGCAGCTTCGTGTTTGTTTGAAATAGACCACTGTGTGCTCTGCAACTTAAACAGCAAAATACAGTAACGATGAATTCTCCATTGCTTTTGTATTTCCACGCTTGGTTTATAAAGATACTCTATTATGTTATCACACATTTCAGCACCAGTACAGTTTACCACTTAAACTGCTGAGGCAGTGGAAAGCTTAAAGCCACATTGTTCTTGCAGTGAAACTCAATAGTTTGTTTGTGCCTTTTAATCACCGCTTTTGTATTTGAGACTTTTGTATTGATTACATTACAGCTGCAAAGGTTAGCATTTCCATCAACAAAAAAAAAGAAAAAGAAAATATTCAATTAAGAATAAAGAAGCTTTTACATTAATTTGCCACATTTGAATGTATCATTATAAATATAAATATAGCAAATTTTGCTGATGTGTCGTACAGGATGAATCCTGGGATAAGAGTCATAGTTGGATACCAAACAAAAGTTACAACATGGGAAACAGGTCAAACGTGTTGTTGTGTAACAGACAAGTAATTCTTGTGAACAGTTGGACAAAGAAGTCTTTGTTTGCTTTATTTATTTTCACAAGAAATCTTGGTGCTCTCGGAAGTGGAAAATCTCATCTATAAAAGCACTTATGTGATGGACTCAGGCCAGAACAGCCATGCAGTTTCACCTGCTCCAGTCACCCGTCAGTATGATGCAGATGTACTTATTTCAATTATTTTCATGCGATGAAACAAACAAAAAAAATCAAAAGATAATTTTTTATTTGTTAGCCATTTAAATTATGAGTTACACTGTGTTAAATGAACAGATATAGAAATTAGAAATACCTTCAACTGTACAAAAAAAAAGAGAGTGGAAGCAAGACGTTGAGGTAAAGGGATTCAGATGATGATGATGATGCTTATGATAAAGAAAGAGGCTTAATTACAAATCCACAACCATCCATACAACCATGCTATACATTTAAACAATAAATGTTTAAAGAATGTTAAATGATTCATATTCCATAAATAATGCACTGACAAAGATGGCAAGGTTCAACAAAGCTGGCAATATTGTCGAAATCAATAAAGAAATAAAGAAAAGCTGGTTTGTCTTTGAAGAAACAAACAGCATAATGTTTCCAAACATTAACTCTTCACTTAACATTTATTAACTTCCTGGTCCCATATAAAAACAATTCATTATCAGAGCCTGTGCTTTGCATTTATTGCTTCTGTTAAATAAATGTAGGTGTTTTCCCTTTTATCAGAAAAGTCAAATGAAGCGATTCATGTTGCTGATTCACGGGACTCCTCTTTCAAAGCAGCTCCAACGTCAGCCTTTTGTTGTTTGATAACCTCAGAGAACATCTTTAACCAATTATATGCCCTAATATTTTACGTGTTCGTCACAATAACTGAACATAGCTGGATTCCACAGGACTGGTTATTTAACTTCACATTCGAGAGGGTTGGCGATCAAAACAAGACACTCTTTGCAGATGTTAAAAATAAAAACTAATTAAACTAATTAGTCAACACAGAGTCCAACCATTCACATATACAAAAAAAAAGAAAAAGAAAAATCTATTGCCTCATAGGTCACATAAAAGTAAAAAATAAAAAACGCAACTAGAAACTGCCAGAAACCTGGAAACGTAACAAGCAATTTCAAACTGTATCTTCATATGAAAAATCTGCCTCTGGCATCAGCTGCATGCTATACAGGAAATATTGGTTTTTATGTTCATTGTTTACAAACTACTTAACAGAAAGCCTTCGCCATAAGACTAAGAGGAAAGCAGGCAGGAGATCTGAAAGTCTCGCCTCAAACTGCTACATGACTGTAGACGGTATTTTTAAGAAGCCAGCACCATCTGTTGAGCAAAGAAGAAACTGCTTCTTTGAATTAGTGGGCAGATTGTCTCATCCAGCCTCCGACACGACCATTCCCTCTTTGATCTTACTTCCTTAGCCACGATAATGTTCAAATTAGCTTTTGTACAAACTTCACTTTGATTCACATTGATTTGAACAGTGGAAAAAGCTTGTCTCATTTGTCAATAATTATCTCGTACAAAACACCTCTGACAGTAAATATAACGCCTCTGATGGGATGTGATTGGTACATGCATCATGGAAACTGTGTCAACAAGATCCGAGCGTGGTTAGGAAATCATGCACCACTGTTGGACCGGTAAAATTGTCTGCGTGCATGTGTGACCACGGTGAAGAGCAAGCGCATGTCTTTGGATTAGAAAAGATCTACAAGATACAACTGAGACAACAATCCGTCTAAAGCAGCACATATGCGAGCTTAACAACTCTCCCGTGAGCTCATATACAGCGTGTTTAGCACTAATGCACCTTACGTCACAAACTCGGTAAATCACATGCATCGTCATCTGTGTATTTTGTTCTATCTTGATCCAAGAGCTGAGTATTTATCAGCACTGTTGTCTAAAGCCCCAGCCTGGTCCCTTAGAAATCCTCACTGTCTCGTGAGATTTTCCAACAGTCCAAAGATGTAAGTTAAATCCAGAGTTGAGTTTGATTCCCAAAAAACCCCAAGTTCATGTGCCAACTTGGATGCAGTCCCAATGCAGTTACAGTTACTGTTGTCCTCAAGTGTGACATAATTCTGTTCTTCATACATCCCAAAAACATAGTGCTTACCCCTTTTAAGCTGTAACTACTGTTTAGTGTTTTTCAGTAGAAACAGATTTGAGAGATTTGTCAATTCCCAGCAGTCACATCAGCCCTGAAGAGAGCTGTAAACCTGCCTCTCTTCTTGCAAATCCAATATTACACATTCGATGATGAGCACGATCCAGAGGCTTCGCTCATGAACCAGTTCAGTTCAGATGTGTAAGTAGGTTGTAGTAGGCGGTTTTCACGTCCTTTATGTCCAGATCTCAGTTGGGACCATGGACTCCTTTGTTCCAACAGAGGGCATGAGGTTATGCTCCGACAGGAAGTCCAGAGGAAACTGGACCAGGAAGCCTCGGATTCTGCGCAGCTCCTCGTGAGCGCGGGTCAGGTCCGTCTGGGCCAAGCCTGGTATCGACTGGAAGTGCTCCAGCTCAGACATGTTCCTCACCAGAGACGAAGGAAGGCAGCGAAATACCTGCCGCGAAACACACACACACACATACACGTGTGTACTGCAAACATGCTGCTGTCTTTAACTGAAGCCCACTTTATAATGGTGTGGCTCAGCCTGTCCATTACTTGGGTTCAGACTGAAATGTCTCATCAACTACTGGATGGACTGACATGATGTTGTTTTTTTATACGTCTGTCTTAAAACAATACTCATATGCCTGAATGTACACTGAAACACTTTACTCTTTGCTTTGGTGCATACAAGACAAAGGTCCCTTTGTAAAAAGCATCCAACGGAAGTGATGGGGGTCAAAGTCCAAACAGCTCATTCTCTCTTTGTATTTCCTATGATTTGGAAGATACCTACTTGATTTCATAAACTCAGACTGTACATTAGCATCAGCTGAATTTGGGTTTGTATTTCTGACTAAGGAAAGTAGATTAGGTTGACTTTTGCTGAAAGACTGTGAACCTAATATAGAGCCGAGGTTGACAAAGCACAACTTCAATTGATAAAACTTGAACCAAATCATACAATTTCCCCCCTAAACTATCATGTCCAACCTACCTTCTCATAAATGGTGGCGTTGCGGCCAGCTGTGGTCATCCACACCTCCTTATAGAAGCGATCGCTGATTGGGTCAGACAGGTCAATGCTGGTGTCAGTGTGACCTCCGAGGATGGTCCTGTTAGGAAACAAGGAGAAGGGGGGGGGGGAGAGAATATAGTAACTTTAAAAAAGGTGGGAAAACAAATTCTACTTTTTTTTATGTGTAAAATGTGATTTAAGTTTTAATTTGAATTTTTCATTGGAGAATCTTTTTAGTTTTCAGATTTACCCTGAACCTTTTTTGAACTTTATACATAAAAACGACAAGATAAAACAATTAAATTCAAATAAAATCCGCAGCTTTTTTTTATAAAGTCACAAGTTTGTAACCTGAAGCATTCCAGGCGTATCTGGAGTGCGTAGGGTCCGGCTTCATACTCCTGTCCATCCATCACTGAAGACACCTTTTCAGAGTCCTCAACGATCACTGCCACCTCACTGTCGCGTTTACCCAGCATGCTTCTGTCGTTGATGTTAGCCGAACCTGAAACAAACACACACAACAAAAATTAGAGATGGAACTGAATCTCTGCATTTATCTCATAAGAGCTTCTGCTTTTGTTTAACTGAACTTATTAATACTGTGGCATATGTAGACAGAGGTAGCCTTTTGCCTTTTGTTACTATGAGAGTGAGATGCACCTTTTCAGCCAGCAGGTGGCACAACAGAGCTGCGAAACAATCAACTCGTATCTCAACAGTATTCTCATGCACATTTGTGAGCTGCACACATGGTGAATGAAGAAGATGTAGAGCCAGATTTTTGTCGTTATCACACTTCGGTGGTGTCAAGGCAGAGCGGTCTCAAAGAGCAGCTGGTGAAAACAGCACAAGAAACAAAAAAAACAGAAGAAGAAGGTGAAAGAGCAGAAGAGAGACAGACTGACCAATGATGACTGTGTTGTCATCGGCAATGAGCATCTTGCTGTGGACGTAGATGAGCTCCGTGACCAGGCGTCCCTCCAGCTCAGCGTGAGTCCGCAGACCAGCGAAGGAGATGTAGTTCATCCACTGGTCGTCCACTGGGAAACAGAGGAGAGGAAGAACACAAAAGACAGAAGAGTTAAGGATGAAATCCCTTTTCAAACTCATAACTTAATATCATGTATAAAAACAGTTAATATTACTCTTTATTCTTGTACTTACTCTCTCTTTTCAGCTGGGAGATGATGGAGTACTCGCCTCTGATCATGGTTCTGAAGAGATTTAAACTCATGAGTACATCCAAGACTTGAATAAACTTGAAATAAAAAAAGAAATCAGCTAGAGAAGATAATGCCACCTCATTGCGCTTCCTCATTTCCCTTCACTCTTCCTCTTTCTATATAAACAGACGTCTTAAAGTGCATGTGGTTCACCTGTAGTTGAAGTGCATGACAGCCTGAATGGCGTTCCCTCCTCCCGTGGTGATGTCTCCCTCAAAGCCAGGGAGCAGAGGGGTGACCACGTAGACCCGGTACTTCTTACCCTCCCTGTGAGCAAACACACATCAGTTACATTAAGTCACACGGACTCTCAGCGCTGGTGTAGGGAAGCAGAAGCAGAGAGAAGCTAATCTCGAATTACTATGCAGTGCATAAAACTTCCTTCCTATAATTACAAGTGTTACTTAAACAAAGAGAGGTTTAATGTAAAGGGAAGTACTTGTGTGCTCTGATTATCCTTTCAATGATAGCGTCTCCGATCTTGTTGTAGACCGTCCTGTTGTCGGCACAGCTGATGAAGAACTGGTTCTGAAAAGAGAGAGACGTGGTTATGGCTTTCAGGCTTTGAAATTACAAAAACAGTTTTCTGTAACCGAGTAATGAATGAAGTAATAAAAGCCCATCAAAGTGATTCCCAATGGAGCTATTTCATTACTGATATTATTTGTAAATCCTCCGAAGGCTTCAGCTTTTTTTCCCCACAGCTGAGTAATATGAAAAAAGACCATTTGTCACATCAGTGCTGCTTTACCTCGATGTAGATGTAGTGTTTGCTCTTGGCGATGACCTGGATGTAGGCGTTATGGATGGACTCTTCATGGTACTTTATACCCGCCGACCAGTCTGCTGCTGAGCGCAACACCTGAATATATATATTTATACACACACACAGACAAAGGCATTATTATAGCAGTAATTCTACAAAAGGGCTTCATGTTGCACCTATTTCATCACCACCGCGAGTGTGAGAACATAAATAAGGTAAGACGAAATGAGAAGTACTGCCAACAAAGCGCCTGTGTTTGTTACTTCATATCGAGCCAAGCGTTGTTTTCTGTGCAGCGCGGAGCTCGTCGGCGTTGTTGTATTTACTGCAAAAAAATAGGCTGTTTTTTCTTGGATAGTCCTGGCTTCTATTATATAGAAGGTTATAAATCATATACTATACTAATTTATTCAGTAGATACAAAATTAGACACAGTAGCGTTATAACACATACTTTCCAAAGTATTGAGTATCATCAGAGGTGGTTTTACAAGATACAAATGGAAAAGTTGGACACAGTTCAAAATCAGACGCATAAACATTTAACAAGTGACACTGAGGGAAAAACATAACACTGTTTCCTAAAGCAGAAACATGATGGACCTGTGGCAGGATATTCATGCCCTTCTTTTTTTAGTCAAGCATGTCACTCGAAGGTCGGTTCCTTTCGGCTAAAAACCCTGAACAGTCAATGGCAGGTGCAAACCTTCGCAGTTATGTAACTTTTTGGCCCCTAGAGAGATTTTCTTTTTTTTCTTTTTTTTTTTCAATGCTCAATCTCTTTTATCTCTTTCCAGTGTTTGCAGACTGTGATGTAGAAGACAGTGTGGGAAAAGTGGGAGTTTGTACTGTGTGTGTTCTTTTCTTTTTTCTGTAATTTTCTGCAAGTGGTGCTTTTTGTTGTTTGGTCCATGGTTGTTTTTTTTCTCATTTCTCGTTTCTGTAACTTTTATAGATAAAAATCAACGACTTTCACCATGTTTTTTTTTCTTTTGTGAGTTCACTCAGACAAAAGCTACTGCATATTCTCTTACCTGCACTTTGGCATTGACGCAGTCTGGGACTTGGTATCTGAGGTCAGTGGCGCTGGAGTGAGACTTGGGCAGCAGGAATGGATAAGACAGAGAGCGATACTTTGGTTTCATGATCTGTGGGAGACATCGTTTCAGCGAGAGAGAGGGTAAATTTAGAATCAGAAATAGCAGAGAAACAGAAAAGTGTGGAAAAGCTGGTGCCTTGGAAAGCATGAGTGTGAGGATTAAGGTATTTTTCCACTGTTCCAGCCAAGCATGTCCTGTGATTTAGCCAGGTTAGTGTTTACCCGTCTAAATATCACATCAGCTTGCTGCTTGCTATAATCAAAACCCTGAATTTGCTTTTCTGCAAAACAGTGCCATCAAAAAGAGTTTGTCAACAAGGAAACTTCATCTTATAAAGATCCTGTTTAAACAACTTAAGCTTTAAGTTTTAATCCCTACATGCCTGGCCATATTTGATAATGTATATATAGTGTGTGTGTGTGTGTGTATGTGTGTTCAAGTGCCTTTGTGAAGTTCCAGCGCTGGATGAAGTGTCTGGCCACGTCACGGGCGGCTCTGCCATGAACCACCGAGGCGATGTCATGCCAAGGCATTCTGGGAGTGGTGTATCTGTCGATAAAGTCTGCACAGAGGGAAAAAATTTGGAAAAGGAGTGGAAATGGGAGAAGGGAGATGGCAGCAAAGGGATGGAGAGAGGATAGAAAGATGCAGTGGGGCAGTGTGAAAAGGAAGATGGGAGAAAGAGGAACAGAGAGGTCAGAGGGTTTGTTGCAGAGGAATAGGGAGAGAAAGATGGAACAAATGTTGCAAGTGTTTTCTGGCACTCAGCTCTAGTCTATATTAGTTTTCCAGCTGACTATTTGTTTCCATCAAATTGGTGTGACATAAAATTGATGGGACAAAGAGCGATATTCAGAAGGGATTGTATATACTGAAAAGAACTTCAAACCTTGCAATAAAGGCGGCTTTTCAGAGTAAGAGCTCAATAAGAAAGTGTGTGAGTGTGTGTAACAGACCGTCGAACGGTTTCTCCAGCTGGATCCAGTCCTTGTAGACAAAGTTGCAGTAGTCTTTTCCATGCCAGAAGCGAGTGTTTCCCTGTAACTCTCCCACACCTGTCTTTAGGCTTTGCACAGAACCACTCCCTACACACACGCACAGAATGAAAATAATATGGTAAATGGACTGCATTCACAACACATAGTACTTTCATACCAAAGAGCTTTGCCTCTGATTCACCCATTCTCGCCCACACCGACACACTGATGTAAACATACCTGCGCTGTCCACACTGCTGACACTGTCCGCATGCTGCAGAGTGTGTTTATGCAGGTGCCTGTACAGACTGAAGCGAGCCTTCCTGTTGCGACCAGTCCCCTTCAGCTTGGGCAAGTCCACCGGATCGCTGGCCGGCGTCCCTCGTCCGTTGCTCTGGGAGACGCCATCGACAGCGGACACGCCTTTACTGGACGGAGTATTGGTGGAGCCAGCCTGATGCCATGAAAACAACAGTAATGTAAATTACATAGGGCAGGTGATTAAGGACAAGTTAAACCTGGCAACATGTGATGTGTGGAAAACATCAGGATTTATCATCTGGAAACTACGAATGTTGACAAATAATTGAATGGAAATAATTTTTACTTTTTGTTGAAAGGCTGTACTTAAGCAAAGCTTGTTCAAATGGTTCATCCTTTGTAGGACATTAATGTCCTCAATAAAATCATGGCAATTTTCATAGCATGCTGATGTTGCTGTCCAGTATTTGTGTAGATCTTTTGCTCAGGACCAAAGAATAGGCAGGACAGACAAACCCCTGCCAATCTAGAAGAGTGGTAAATCACTCGATGGATTAAGGTTAATTAAATATACTGACTGTAAGGTCAATGATGTTTGTGCACTTGTGTATGAAGAGGCCTGTTCAATAGCTGGCACTGCAGAAGTGTTTGTTCTTTCAGTTCTGTATTCAAGCACATACACAGTCACCACAGGCAGTACATGCAGTGCCACTCTGCCCCCCCCCCCTTCTGCCACTTTGTGAGTCTGAATGAATCTCCATTCCCTCTCCTCTGCTCCATCTACTCATATTTGAACCATTTGCCAGGAGGTTAGAACCACATTTATTGCCTATAACTCCAAAAGTGCGGAAAGGCAGTTTTTAATCAGTTCTGTGTGCTCGTGCGTATTTTGTGCGTCTCACCTGCTCCAGGGCCACAGAGCGCGTCACACTGCCGACATCCGTCAGCCGGTGCTCTCTGTCGTCCCAGCGACCGTACGCCAGGTCGATCCCGCCCACGAAAGCCACCGATTGGTCGATGACAATGATCTTCTCATGATGTGCCCACAGATAGACGGAGGAGGAGACGTGGTCTGGATGACGCATCACCTGGACCACAAACATGTGAAACACAGCTCATGCTCACTTATATATTAGGATAAAATAAACTCATGGGCTTTGCAAAAACACATTTTTACAACCACAGCACTACACCTTCTTGCCATACACACAATCCATTCACTTACCTTAATGTTGGGGTGCATGTGCATGAGGGTCCTCTTGCTGTAGCCTGAGTTGATGCCCAGGGCAAGCTCCACCTCCTTATACAACATCACAAAGATGCGCACTCCCTGTTGCTGTTGGCAGAATATTCATATTCAATATTCACTTATTAACACTTGACCATTGGTGGAAAAAGAATTCAGATCTTTTTCTTAAGTAAAAGTAGCGACACCACACTGTAGAAAATCCTTGGTTCTATTCAAAAATAAGTAAGTAGTGAAATATTAGCGACAAAATAAGTATCAGAAGTAAAAGTACTCATTAGGCGGCACAACTGAGTAAACTGAGCAATAGCAAAACTTGCAGATAGCTCCATTAACAATGAATAATTATAAAAACTAAAAGGCCTTCAGTGTAAAATCTTACACTTAGCTGTAAGAAAAATGTAGTAGGGCAATGCAGTGGAATTATAAGGTAGCATAAATTTTAATAAATATAAATATTCATGTACAAGTACCTTAAAATTGTATTTAAACGCTGTATGATGCTTGAGTAAATGTACTTAGTTATTTTTCACTACTGCACTTGACCATATATTTTGGTTTCAATGCACTATGAATCACTGCAAAAGAGGTAAAAACAAAGATGGTACTTAAAGTTAACAAATAAAATTTAGGTCAAAGTACGCCACCCATAAAAGTGAATGAAAAATTGGCTTAAGTAGTAAATATTAATGTTTTTATCATTACAAGACACAATTGCTATGCTCCTTTATCAATAACAGGTCTGTTAATAACAGTCCATTTATCCTTTACACCCCAGGTTATGAACTGAGCATACTCAAATAGTGAGGACCTACATTGTTTGCAAATGATCCCACTAGTTTCATCTAATCTATGCAAGGATTCCTTTCCCTGTGAGCACGTGCGCACATGTTTAGTACGCTGTAAGGAACTTACAACCTAAACTAAGTGAAGATTAATGGAGGATAGATTTATCTCCACTGCCTAAAAAGGCAATCGGATCTCTTATTTTGAAGGAATCTGTTTCTGTGAAGTCCCTTAAACCATACAAGGGGTAATTTTCTCCCAATAATGTTGGCAGTCTAAAGCCAACTTACAGCTTTGCGTTTGAGGATACAGTCCAGTCTCCATCTGTTGCCCTCTACCACAGGTCTCTTGAGGAAGATCTCTGGACTGAGCCTGACCAAGAGTGAGACACAGAAACAGAAACATATAATTAGAGACACAGAGAAACAGCTTTCTGTCAGGCAACAAAGTGAAAAAATAAAACTCAGTAAAGGAAAAGGACAAAAAGGAGTTGCTTGCATACATCCTTTAAAGCTGCCAACACATTTTACACATGAAAGACGTGACATAATGATTTATTGTGGTCTCATGAGCCACTCACATTGGCATCCTGAGCTTACATGTCTACAGTGCCATTGGCTCATATTGCACTGGCAGACACCTCATTGGTTAAGACCATAAGCCCAGTGATTACTGCCTTGCGACAGAGGGATTTCAGCCACGTCAAACAGTCACACATTTGGCTCCGAGGGACCATAAACTATTACATTACAAATTACAATGGCTGGAACATTATAACAGTGTCAGTGGAGACAAATGCAGTGTTTATTTCCCATTAGAAAACTCCACACAAGAAACTATTAAAAATCTGACAGTAGAGAAAACTCTTTTTATGTAAACTGGTTGAGCTGGTTATTGATGAAACATTAGATTTGCATTTTAGTGTGTCACAACACAATTTCCCAGGTTATTCTACCCCCTGGGAATAATTGAGTATTGTTTACAAGTGTGACTGCCATCTAGCAAGATTGTACATGACAGAGACATTATATTTTTCCTTATTTTGAAAGGAAATTTTTGCATATCTTCATTTCACTTTCCTGACGTTCAGCATCATTATGTACTTGCACAAATGGAAAGCTACATATGCAAGCAAGCACACATACAAAGTGCATAGTGACACAACGATATACTTTCAGGTCATCTGACAGGTCACATCATAATTTCTCAGGTGGTGAACATGAGTCCTGACAGGTTAAAAAAAAAACTAAATTCAGGAGCGACAGGGAGGGACAAAGGGGATGTAGCGGAAGCGTAAACAGATACGGAGCCTGTATCTTTCTATCAGTGTATTTCTATTCTCGGTGTGTGAATGAGGCCGTAATCAGAGACCAGTGCCATTGCGGTGTCCAGCGGAGAGCCAGGACTTGTGGGTAATACATAATGTAATGTGTGACAGCATGTACTACACTAACTGGGTATCAGTGTCAAGCTGTCAGCTCATTCATTGGCAACAGTCTGATGATGGCCTGGGTGTTTACCAAACTACTGAAATAAGCCATTACAACTATGCTGTATTATGTTCATCTGGTGTATGATACTATTTTTACAGCCTCATCTACACGCACAGTGTAATACCGCTGCACAGCTCTTCTATCATTAGAGCTTTTGTGTTAAAACAATCCAAGAATTACAGACTATTAGTCCAAGTCCAAGACGATTCTCATGCAGTAAATAGTGCGGAATATGTGCATGTACACATCATTTCTGCTTTACAACGTATCACGTATCTCACAGCCTCTACCTTAACGTGCTCTTGTGAATGATGTGATTACATGGTATGCGCCTTTGACTTATCTTTTCCAAAATAGGCCACTGTGTTCCAGGCATTTAAACTTACAGTCTGTACTGTACAGTTTCCCACTGGGGCCTGTATCGTGTGGCAAGTTGTGCCAACAATCTTTGGACTTGAGAAGAGCTAGCTAGTAAATGTGGACGTAAACAATGCAGGGCTCAAACTTTTAAGAAAAACCGTCTTCGCAAATGTTTTTTTTGAGGAAGGAGATGTGCTCAACATGTTCGTTAGATCTCAAGGACACACATGATGGATTTCGGTGAGTAAACACTGAAGGTAAACATAACTTTTGTTTGTTTACATGGAAACTCCATGTGGCACTTTTACCTCCTCATGAAGCCGGCTCACTTTTAAGCTGGCTAGATCACCATGGCAACCTATGCCGCACATCTAAGCTTCAGTTCAGATGCTCAAATCAGAAAGTGTCAAATTTTATCATTGTATCTTCACTATTTTGTCTCTATTTACATTTCTTTTTCCTGTCTTTGGCATTTCCTCAATGCATATTTATGAGATTCACAATTGCGTTTCCTCAGTTCCTCAGTTACCATTATGTCATTTTTATTGTTTTTATTCATGACTTAGTCATTTATTGCTCTGTGCATGGATGTGGATGGGGGGTATTGTTTTTATTTCTTTTACTCTGTAAAGCACTTTGTTTTTTTTAATTGAAAAGTGCTCCACAAGGGGCGTCATGTGGCGTAGTGGTCTAAACAGGCGCCCCATGTGTAGAGGCTACAGTCCTCGCTGCAGTTGGCCCCGGTTTGAGTCCCGCATCGGACAGCCTATGCTGCATGTCATTCCCCCTCTCTGTACCTCCCCATTTCCTGTCTCTCTACTATCCTGTCCAATAAAGGCACAAAAGCCCAAAAAAATATACTTTAAAAAAAGAAAAGTGCTCAACAAACAAATCTGACTTGTGACCAATCAGTCCATCACTGCACTTGATAATAAAGAGACAAGAAATAAAGAGCGATGAAGCCAGATAAAGTAGCTGTGTAACAAAGGCGATGGGTTTTCATTCTCTCGTGTTAGAAGTTGCGGCCGCGCTGAATCGTTGAAGTGTTAAAACAAGGCAGATATAGCTCACTGAGCTGTTTATCTCTTTTCTGTGTTCTCACACTTCAGTGCTGACAAGCAGGCACACACTTGCATGTGCACCCAAACCACACACTAGAGACTCACCACCAGTCAGTGATAAAGATTTCCTCTTTAGCCTCCTCCAAAGCGTCGGCCACATCCTCCATGTAAGTCTTTCCATTCACATACCTGCAACAGAACATGGCTGTTATCGCTGAGTAACCGGTGAAAACAGACGTCGTCACATGTGCTTGTGTTGACACAGGCACACACACACACACACACAAAGGTAAACAAGCATATATAATGTTTCACTCAGAACAACATACAGCTCTACTGTCTTGCCTCGAAACTACCACACAACCACAGCACACTGAAGAAAAGAAGTGTGAGGGGAGAGAGTAGTGAGAGTACATTTGTCTGTTCACTTTCCTGATGTCCTTAACTCAGTAACACCCTTATAAGCTTCAGGCTACGCCCATAGCTGTGTCATCATGACATAACTGGTCTTTAAAGACTCTCTCTTTTTCCATCAGCTCACAGGGCCTTGGCATGTTTCCCCCTCAGGCTCTGTGCTGACTACAAAGGTGCTGCAATGACAGTATCACACAGATGATTCCATGTCACGGAAAAGTGCCAGCTGAGGGGGAGAGAATGCAAAAAAGGGGGAAAAAAGGCATGAAACGTGGTGAAGCAGCAAAAGGAGAGAGTTGACTACTCGGTCCTCTCTATACATTTCCATAGTTACCAGTGAAAGACTAACAGAGGAAGGCAGATAAAAATAATATATACAGAACATCAGTTCATTTATTTTTCTCTCCAATGTTCAGCTTTCTTTTTCTTTGTTTCAAGTTTTTCCGATCGCGCGCCAACATCAGGAACAGCTGCACCAGTTGTGCTCTAACACAGTGTGGTTACCATTTGGCAGGGATGTTTTCCTCCTCCTGTGCAAACGATCCGAAGCGGTGATCTCGCAGGAAAGCCTTCCCATGATTCCTCACGAAGCTCTCGATGCTCTGACCCCACCAGCGGGCGTGTCTGTAGCTGCTGCACTTAAACACCAGGGTCCTGCAGGGACACATACAAACACAGACACAGTGATGTTATTGGACTGAACCACATTTATGCCAAAAAAAAAAGAAAAAAAGGTAATTTATTGGCCCTAATATCCTTAACTGAACACACTGCTCATCAGTTTAATTTGTGTTTTCCTCTAGTGAGACAATAGAGCTTGGCAATCATTCCTAAAATGAAATAAGCCCTGGGTTAGGAGAGTTGGAAAGGAAAGGAGTTAAAGAAAACAACCCATCCTGTGACAGCAGACTGGCAACAACAGCTTTAAGCAATGTTAGCTGTAATATTATAGTCCACTGATTATTTTCTTGGAGCATTGGTTGAAATGTATCCGGTCTTGCTGCAAGTGCTTAAAATTTAAAGACCAGAAGTTAAGATTCAAAAATCACACAGGGAGAAGTCGAGGCAACTTCTTCACTAGAAGAACAGAATCAACAAATCTGAGCTTCATTTCATTTTCAGCCAAGTTTTTCTCCATCCCTGCTATTGATATAATGCTCTCCTACAAGTTTCTTGAAAGTCTTTTTCTTTCAATGCAGGAAATCACTGAGCAAGAATTGAATGAGACAGGCGGAAGAAAAATGTGCTACCTCATTACAAAAGAACCCAGGTGGTCTGGAGGTGAAGAAGAAAAATGAAATCTTACTTTTAGAAGGATGTTCTAACAGAAAAAGGCCTCTGAATTAAATTTGGTTACGGTTAGGGAAAGGTTGTGATTTGGTTTAATACAGAAAATGTTAATACAGAAAACGTGTTTGTTTTACATTTAACAAAGACCATAATCTTTCCTGAACCTTAACTAAATTGCTTATCACAGACAAGACTGCGGATGTGTACGGCAGTGTCTGGTGTGACAGTTGTAAGGCCGACATCCACCCCAACCACCCTGCTGCCATAAATAGCACCGCGTGCAATCAGTCATAAAAAAAGATCTCTGCCTCTGACCAACATCCAGCCAGTGATTATGTTTCCACCACGACAAAATTGAGAAAAAGTTTAGTCGTTTGTCAACGTAATTTCCAGGAGACGGGTGGGATATGATTCTTACTGTACGAACAGATTCCACCCACAGCTACCTTCCTAGTAACAGCTGGTTCAGCCCCTAACCGACTAACCTGCAATGGTGTGTATGATTTACTGTGACTGTGTGAGGGGGCGAGTGAGGAGATGTGAGAATGGAGCTGTATAGGAAGTGGGTGTGGAAATGTGACCATGTGTGTCAAGGGAAGACACGCACACACACACGTACATACACACACACACACACACACACACACACACACACACACACACACACACACACACACACACACACACACACACACACACACACACACACACACACACACACACAAAGAAATATAACCTGGAGAGGGTATCGATCCGGACTCCGTGTTTGGTCTCTGTTTCTTTGGAGTCCATCTTGATGCTGAACTCTTTATCTACCAGCAGGACGAAGGAGATGGCCCCCGAGTCTGGCTTCATGTACAGCAAGCATGAGTCCTTCACCACCAGCCAGCTACACAACACACACACATACACATAGTAGTCATTTTTATGATCTTCATCATCACCATGAGGATTTCTGATCCGTTCGTCTGTGTAAAGTTCTCCGGATCTCGACTCGACTCGTGTCTTGCATTTCTTGTTTCAAGGAACGGGTGTAGGAAGAAAATCATCATGGGGATGTGCAGTAGGTGGATGGGCCGTGCGTTTCAAACGTGTGGGATTTTTTTGTGTTGTCTTTAGAAAATAACAACAAAAACTGTTCACATAATAATTTGGCTGTGACAAACAGAAAGAGAGAGAAACAGAAAACAGATGAAGAGAGAGGCGAGCGCGTGGCCTATACAGCTGGGTTATTAAAGATGCTGCTGAGACCACAGAAAAAAATCTATCAAAATTCTGATGACAGCCAAAAATAACACTTATTAAGAGGTTATTATTATTATTATTATTATTATTATTATTATATTTTTTATATATGCAATGAATGGTCACTGTTTTAAAACGTTTCTCTTTTTCTTGTTCTTCCAACCATTTCAACACCCACACCCTGACAGCTTCCTGCCAGAACCCAGTCGGGAATGCTTCATTTCTTGTGCAACATAACGTCCATCACACCTACATTTTTAACAAGTTTGCCAGTTAAAAGAAGTCTGTTTTTCAAAATTGAAAAAATGAAAATTCTTGTGTTTTAGAGCCACAAAGATATTAAGAAATTTCAGTAGTAAATAGTGAGGAGTTCCACTAGAAATACCCATCAAGTCACAGCCAAATGTACTTAATCAATTTGCATAATTACACATAGTAAAAATGTCACAACAGTAATATTCGGTATTGAATCAAAACATACATTATTTGTCTCTCAAGGAGCAATGTGAGTATGGTGTATGTATTATATGTTAACATGGAAACTAAAACAATAGGAGGGAGAATAAAAGAGGCACAAACAGATGAAGGACAGAGACAGATAGAGGGAAAGAGTGAAAGAGGAGGACAGAGGTAACTACACACCGTTTGGACCAGCGGTAGCAGGCTTGGCTGTGACCACAGCAGTTCATGCCGGGGATACGGTGTCCGCCTGAGCGCTTATAGATCATCCCTTCCCTGGAGGAAGACACAGAAAAATTGTTAAATATATTCTAAAAGAATTGCAACGTGGGATCAGAAACATAACAGGAAACTATGAAGTTCGTACATGAGCACATTTCAAGAAAGTAGCTCATGGGGTTTTCATCCTAATTCGATAGATTTCCGCTCAAGTGCTTCACTCTTGAGTTTATCCTCCTGACAGAAGGCAGAGAGAACTGCTTTTAGGGGGAATCGAAGGGATTGAAAGAATACAAAATGCTCACAGTCCTTTGGGTCCCAAGTCATGAATGAACGACAGCTGGCTGACGTCAATGAACTCCATCTGAGAATAGACAGGAAGAGACGACAACAGCGGGCTTCACACAGTGGGTCTTGCAGAGATGTAAGTGATACATGGTGTTCATCAACATGTTCCGTTCACACGTACCATCCACCTGGAGGCGGCGTGACTCATCTCAAATTAACTCTACATGTGTTGTCACATCAGATATGAACGAGTCAGAAATGATGCACAGTATTAATATGTCAGCACACAACAGGCACAATGCTATGGCTAAAGCTAGTATTTGTCTGCTTTAAGGTTCATTCCACCATAAGGGTGAAGTAAGTAAGAGTAAGGATAAAGTTCAGTATACAATTTTTGGTACAAAGATGGCCCTGATAATAAGTCACCGTATTTTGAAACACCAGTTGTTTTGAAATTGAGAAACATCTTTAACATCCTGTAAATGTTTTGTCACATTTAAATTAGAAAAAATACCCAAATTCCAGTGGAAATCTAAAAAAAAAAAAATTATCTCTCTGACACACATTTAATAGCAGCAAAACCAACCAATGACAATATGATTAAATTCCTTGAGTGTGTCAACCTAAAGCAGACACAGTGCTATGGATAAACACATGACTAATCTGTGTCAACATCCTATGTCCCATCATGAGGGTAGAGCCCAGTGGAATGTAGAAACACCATTCATTTTGTTTACAGTGTCTCTCAGGTATTTACAGTCGATGAAATGATACATTGGGTCATAACTAGAGGAGCTTATAATACACACACAATTAGTATAAACCTGAACTTCATTCTGAGGTTATGTTAAAGAGTCACAGCTTAAGCAGAGCTTAGTATGATTACTCACAGTATGGTGATATTTGCGGTACATGGCCATCCTCAGCAGCTTGTTCAAATAGTCTTCTAATTGCCTCTGTAGAAACACATACACTATGTTTTGGCCACTGTGAGTGTTTTAATGGCAGAAACCATGCATATAAACACACTAACATGCACACATAGAGACACACACATTCAGAGTGTTTATAAAGGACACATGTACTGGCAAGTAGTTCAGTACCATGGCAACAAGCGAGTGCCAGGAGATACTCCTTGCCATAAAGTTAAGACATAACAAGAGTGGATTTTCCAAACGGGAGAGACAGGCAAAGAGGCTGCAGACTCTGTTGCTGCGACGTACCCTCCTGCTGGAGACCTGCTCGTCTCGCACCAGCTCGTCTCCTCCTCCCCTCGGCAGGGAGGGCATCTCCCTCACCTCACTCTTCCTCATCGTCCTTCTCCTCACTGTGTGGCTGACACAGAGAACAGAGGGGAATTTAAATAGGAATATGCTTTTCCGGAGAGCTCTTGTCAAATCACCGTGTTTCCATACTCTAGTCCTCCAGTCTAACCCAGGTGTGTTATTGGCAAAATGTGGTCCTGCAGACACCCTTACAGGTGTATAGTTTCGACCAAAATGAAGGCAGAGTTTTAAGATGGGTGTGGTGCAACCCATAATCATTTAATAATGTGGTAATAACTATTGAGTACTAATGTTAAAATGTAGTAATAACTATTGAGTACTCATGTAATAGTAATAACTACTGAGTACTCATGTTATAACCACTGAGTACTCATGTAATAATGTAGTACTATAGTGAGTACTTGGGGGTTGAAACAGCAACATGTTGACAGGCATTGTGGTGTGATCCCATCTCAAGATGGTCTCTAGTTTCTCCCTGTTTGCGCTATTTATGCTAAGCTAAGCTAATGGCCTGGTAGCTCTAGCTTCATATTTAGCGTTCAGACATGAGAGCAGTATTGATCTTCTCGTCTAAATTCTGTAAATATAACACTGTTTTTAATGTTAGTCAATCACATTGTGTCTTTTTGCGTGAACTTGTATTAATCAATCCTTTTACAAAGTCACTTTGTAGAGACTGAAAAAGCTTTGGGTGAACTATTAAATTCTACTATTAACACATGGTTTTAGCAGATGTTTAGTGTAAGCTTTAAGCTAAGTCAATGCAATGTGGCATGTGCATTTGTGTGTACATCTAAACCTGAGTTTTGTTTGGCGTTTGTCCATGTGGGAATAAAAATCTATGTATGCGTGTAGGCGCCAACCTGCGCGAGGGCAGAGGTATCCTCATGAAGGTCTTGTACGTCCTCAGCTCTCTGTGCAGCTCCATGAAATGTTTCTCCTTCCTCTTTACCATCCAGGTAAACTCCCCGTGCTTCAGCTCAATCTTAAACACCGCTGGCAGAGACTAAAGAAACACACATACACATAGGGAGATGGGGAAATAGTGTGTGTGTTTGAGATAATCACAATGTATTTTTCAACACTGTGAGCAGCAGAAGCAGAGCAATGTAGAATGTGTTTTTCTGATTGTATAGGTGCGTGTGTGTGTGTGTGTGTGTGTGTGTGTGTGTGTGTGTGTGTGTGCAGCACCTTGTTGACACTCCTGTGGTGCGACAGGTTGAAGCGGTCCTGAGCTGTGGTGAATCTCTCCACCTCCAGGATCCGCGCAGTAATGGGCACAGTGGGGAGGTAAACCTTTGCACTGGCCTCCTTAAAGCCCACTGTGGCGTACACTGCTGAAAATGGGATACGACAGTCCCCTAGGAGAGAGAAGAAGAAGAAGAAGAAGAAGAAGAAGAAGAAGAAGAAGAAGAAGAAGAAGAAGAAGAAGAAGAAGAAGAAGAAGAAGAAGAGGAGAGGCGAGGGGTCAGTGTTGTTTTTTCTGTTTGTGCATGTAGGAGTTGTGCGGGATGCTTGGGAGCGAGTTGGCTGCATCGCTGAAAAGTCGGCCTTTTGTTCGAGACTTTCATGCTTTTCTAGTTCGCAGTGTTGGGTCAAATGTTTCTTGTTTATTCTTTGGTAAAGTTTGTGAGATCTAAATTATGTAAAGGAAAAATCCACACTCAAACTCTGTTCACTGTTAGATTCCAGTTTGGGAGCTCAGTTGAAATATTTTCTTGTTCGCCCGATTTCTATATGATCATACAATGTGAACCCTCTGTGTTTGCCTTGGCTACTACCTCTTTATTTCCTACATTTCCCAGAGACCCTGGGAACAACCCTAAGAGGACAGACTCAAAAATACTGGTTTGGGCTTATATCGCCATATAAACCTTGTGAATGAAGGATGAATCTGGATCATAGTCTGACAAATTAGGTTTCCTGTAAGTTTAGAGTTTGCATGATCTCACCAAATAAACTCTTTTCCATTGGAAGAACTGGCTCCTTTGTTTGGTTTCACTGTTTTTGAATGGTTTGCCAGGTGTTTTTCGGATTTATCGTTCTCAAAAATGATCACAAGGTCAGCATGTGTTTGGTTTGTTTATTGTTACATTTTGTTTAAGCTATTATCTTATTGTTGGGTGAAATTATTGTGAGATCACAGCCTACTATTTGAGTCGGACAGAAAATATGCAATCAAACACACCTATGTAGTTTCCATCATAGTCGGGCTCCTCTCCCTCCCCTATATCCAGCTCTCTGGTGTCCAAGCTTTCCACGAGGTCGGCCATCTTGATACCGTCGTGGACGTCCGGGGTCGCTATGGTGTCACAAACTTCAGAGTTCACCAGGTTGAGGCTACTGGTAGTTGGCTGAGCCGTACCCAGCATGATTAGCAGTCAGCCCCCAGAGCAGGGGGCACCTAGATAGAGGAGAGGACAGATGATGAAAATCTTCTAAATTAAAAACAGATTTCGGACATGTGCTGCTGTAAATGTCAACCTGAGAGTGTGTGGGTTTGCGTGTGTCTTTGTCTATGCTGAAAAATATGTGACTGTTTGGTGAGTGTACAAACACTCCCACAGACAGAGGGACTGTCAATTGACCTTTCCGTTGATCCTATACTGACCTCCAAGTGATGCTATACTGGCATGGTCATTTCATCATGACTGATTACAAAAGTCCCGGACATTCTTTCATAAGAGTCCCTTAAGGATCTCAAGTATGCAGGCTCTCTTTTGTAAGTTTTTTGTTTTTTTTGCCTTATGATATTGAAATTTGAAAGAGATAGGAAAGTTAGGGCAGACAGAGAGACACGGAATGGTAAATGGACTGCACTTGTATATTCTTATATTATTATTCTTATCTCACTCACACATTAATATAGCCACAGACTTTTCATGATCACGTGTGTCCAGCATTCAAGACACAGCAGCACTAGTATGGAAACATCCAACAGGTGACAGAAAGGAGATGTTGTTGCCTATTCTATAATCATAGCCTATATCTAACTTAAAGGTTCATGAGAAAGATAGTAAATAGCTATGGATCACTATTCCCATGTACATGTACGTACCAACAAAGAACAACATACAGCACATAAGGATGAGTGACAAGTTACAGTAAAAAAAACAACATAAAGTCTGACTCAGGGACCTGTTCTGGGACCAGCAAAGTTTTCAGAACAGGTTTCATGCTCCAGGCTCTTTTGCTATATTAGAGGGAAGAACATCATTCTTCCATAACAGCTTTGCTGATGCTGGTGGAGAACATTGCCTCACACAGTGGTCCAGAATCTCCCACAGGTGTACAACCTGCTTGAGATGTAGTGACTGCACAGACCACACAGCATGATGATTCATATCACTTTTGTGCTGATAAAACAATATACCCTGTTGGGAGGCATCTACATTTGTTACGTCTCTCCACCTGTCACTTTGATCTAACACTCAAAACGATAGTCGTGTTTATTATTCCCATAAGCCATAAACTGTTTTGAATAATAGTCCATTCAGTATTCTGTCAGTAATATTTTACAAAGCTGTTAATTTTGATATTTTAAGAAATAAATTTTTGAAAAAAAAAAAAAATCAGATTCTTCTCATATAACAGTGGCAGGTATGAGACATGTCTCCACATCAGCAACAAAAGGAACACCGTCTCATGCCCTCATGTTTTGTTTTCTTCAACCATATCTGGCCTTGGTGCAGCACTTCACCTGTGTGTTTGTTCTATAGTCTGAGGAAGGTCGTATGTCAGACAGTTAGAGGGTTGGAGAGACTGTGAATAAATTATTCTCACTCATACTCTAACATAAGTAGCACCTTAAACTGTGATGTGACTACTCCCTCCTTGAGACAGACGTTGAGGTCTGTTAGTTTGATAGTGACAGATAGCAACTGAATCAAGTTCTTCTGCCGTTCAGTGATTCAGTGAATGATTCTGTGCCTCCTAAACATTACAGAGGTCTTGCACAACCAAACCCACATCCACCCTCCCAACGCAGCACCAATGAATGACATGGGAAATTGATTTCCTAATTAACCATGTGTCAGTCACTGTTGTAGTTCGTGGCCTGCAGAGTCAGATAATGACAAAGTAACTGTCTGACTAGAATTCACATGTTCATTACTGATACATGCAGGAATTCAGATCATGAGTCTAATGACTTATGATGGACTCACACACTATCTTCTTCTTTATAAAAGACACTGAGAAAATATTCAGTCCATTGCTGCTGCTCAACACTGTCCACTTCATTTTTGACTTTGAGGTCATTAGACAAACAGTGACTGACTGACAAGCAGTTTTTGTGTAACTGTGACAGTGACACTCTAAACCTCAGTGTTACAAAATAATTTTTTAAAAACACATGAGAACATGTCTCACAAACACACACATAAACTCACTTCTGGAATCTCTCAGTTTATTGTGCGCTCCACCAGAGCAGCTGATTATGGACGAGAAGTCATATCTAATCCACTCATCCAGATCACAGGCTTATACATTCATTCATCTGTAAACTCTCTGCTCTTTGACTGAGGTTTGAAAAAAAAACGTTATGGTTATGACACCTCGGTCAATCGTAACTTCAAAGTTTGTGGTATTTTGTAATCGCTGTGTGAGGAGGTCAGCTGACTGACGGCATCCATGGCAATGCAAGTTGTTGATGAAGCTGGTTGGTGTTGTCGATGTAATTTGCATGTACGAATTAAATAAAAAAAAAAACACATGCACCTACACCTGTGTCATGCTACACTAACGTCGCACTAGTTATAGTGCTCGTGCATGACACAAAGACTAAACACGATACACGCAGTACACAGCACATACAGTCAAAATACTCAGTTCTCTGTTTTAGTTTCTCTTTTACTTAAAACACGGCTGGGAACATCAGCTCAGTTTTATAAACAAGACATCAAGAACCTGTTAAACCTGAAAAATGACACTTCTCATGTGTTTGCTCCAACTTTATTTTAGCCCCAGCAGCAGCCGTCCGTAATATCCTGCATTACTAAGACGGGCACAGGCAGGGTGTGGAAAATAGCAGTAACACACAGTATTATGCATTTTACATTTCCACTCTTTCAAGTGCAGGATGCCTTCCAGTAAAAAAGGAAAAATCCCATACAACAAGCAGTACGCCCTTTACTCATAGAAGAACACCCACTCTCATGTGGACCATTAACAAACCTCCCTGTGAGTCAAGAGAAAGTAGAAAAGAACTAAAGACTTGGGAGGAAAGGAGAGAAAGACAGCAGTTGCATCAGCTGACAGACTCTGACAGAAGATTTCATCAAACAGCAGTTTTGCTATGACTGGAATTTTCTACATTTCATGCACTCCCTCATTGCTGTGCATCACTGTGGATTGTTTTCCTTCCCTCTGTCATGTGACTCCCCTACTTTTCCTTAATCCTTGTGGAAAAAAACTCTCCCTCTGCTGTATTTTAAAATAGTAATCAGTCCAGGACGAAATGCTAGTCTCTCATATTGTTTTAAAAATTGGCTTGACTGGGTTGTGATTAACATTACTCCAGAGGGTGTGTAAAAAAAAATATATATATATATATATTTTGGAGAGGAAAACATTCAAAGTGATGTGTGTGTTTACAAGCAGTGCAGATGCCCCCCTGCTATTAATCCCATGCATTCCAAAGTGTCTTCATTAGCATGAAAAGATGAGCAGAGCTTGGTCAGATATGTAAACATCAGACAGCATCCTGACAAAACACAGACAGACAGAAAGCTGTCATTCATTAAATAAACACACAAACGGGACAGAACACAAAAGGATTTACAGGATACGTGACCTAAAGAGTCAGAGATGGATTAAAGAAAATCCACAAAGAAAAAAAAGAGGGCAGTTTCTTTTTCTCTTGGTTTAAAGTTAGCAGGGAGGAGAGGCAGGAAAGGATGAGTTTTTGGTGAGTCATCAGATTCGTACACTGTTTTTCTATGAGGCAAGTTGGGGCAGGAGCAACACATGAACACAAGACAATTGTTTCTGTACAGTCTGTGAAAGCAAAACAAATGACACACACCAAGACTCACACGGGTTTACAGCTGACTACCTTCCACTGACAACATTCATTTAAGGTGCAAGGTGAACTATATATTTAATCTATTTCAGTTTAACTTCAATCTGAAACCTTTTGTGTGTGACCCCATCTTAAAAAAAATTAAAAAAAACACTGCTCAAGTGAGAAAGAAGAAATTACCTTCTTTCCCTGCAAAAGTGCTAAATTCCTCTGTTTGCTGCTAAAAATGTTTATGACAAGTAACAGCACAGCCACAGATAACAGCTTGACAGTAAACATTCCCACTCTGCTGAACAAGATCCAACACGCTCACACAGTCAGAGGAGTCACCAGCGTCACCAGCTGCCTGAAGTGACTGAGTGTCTGTCTGTCTGTTTCCACTCGTCCATGTGAAACTATTTGGTCTTTTCATTCATTCATTTTCTCATTCTGTTCTTTTTTTTCCTGGATAAGGATGCTCATATAAAAGTTTGATAGCTGATTCCAAGTCATGGCCATTAGTGTTAATCATTTAAGGAACAGTATAATAATTATAATACACACATATAATCAAATATAATTTAACTGGCTCTTTTATGTTTTCAGAATTCAGTTATTTTGTAGTTACTGTGCAAACAGTATTGTGCCGCCCATATTTCAGGAAATTCCTTGAAACCACTTATGAAATCATTATTTTCACATTCCCAAACAGAGCATGTTTTTTTTTCCAGTGCTGAGTCAGCACTGGCTCTAAAGAGCTCATTTTGCTGTAACATTTGTGCAGGAGGACAACAGTTTAGGAAAAGCTGTTTCACACAGCTAAAGTGGTGCGATGTCGGAATTTGTCCGTGCTCAAAGTATATATAGTGTACATTTTTTTCCCTATTGGCCTTTAGAGTCAAACAACTCTAGGGATATTTAAATGTTAAAGCGTGCAAGTTACATGATGCTATCAAGAACTGTTTGCTAGTTAGTATCTAAAAAATCAAGACCATGGAGCTTTGCAGCAATCTGTGCATCAATGTTTACATCTTATATTACAGTTATAGGATGTAAACATTGATGCACATTAATTTATTAATTCCTAGAAGAAGAGAAAGCAGCCAATCAAAGCAAAATGTAAATTAAAATGTTGAAAACAAAAGGTACATTTTTGCTTCGGGTCATAAAAAATTGCACCAGATGCATCACTTTCATTAAATTGAAGAATGCACATTGGTTGAACTTTTGTGCAGAGTGCGTGTGATCTTAGATTCCAGCACAAGTATTTATGACAGTGCGGTTATTTCCCTGGTCTAAGAATACTCATGACCCACGACAGGCTTGACCCACACAGAGGTTAACTGCAGAGGAACTGGGTTCCTGAATGTGGTTTGAATTTCTGCGTGTGTGGACTCACATGTCAGACATATGCACACGTACACATGCACAAGCTGTATCCATATAACCCGATAGGGGAGAGCACAGAGAAGCCCCGGACGCAATGGAACAAGGGGTTTGCAGGAGTTATCTCTCTACTCCATTCAAATGGAACACTGCCTGCTTCCTGCTTCCTGTCCTGTTGTCATGGCGATAGTTTTAAAAGCCAGCAAGCTGCCTTTATACAAATATCAACAGCAGCAGCTATGAGTGTCCGCCTCTCCTTTGATGTGCTAGCATCCCTCTTAAATGTCAATTAGTTGGAATCAATGTGCTGTGAGATCATAGATGAAGAAATGAAGGAATGTTGAGTGGGAGAAGAGACGCGGAGGTTTGGGAGAGTTTGGCAGACAGAGAAAAAAATGATGGCATAATAAAAGTAAAGTGGGAACTTTTCTTGTCAACATGTGACATGTGGGAAATTTAGTCTCTCGCCACAGATCCATTAAATACAGTACATATTGCCACAGTTGTCATCCAGGGGCCAACCATCATTAATTCGAATATGAGAGAATTCATAACTGGGGATATGAATTTAACTCAAATTAAAAGTTTTTGAGATTGGCGTGTGTCCTACTGGAGGACAGAGAAAGTTTGCTCCCAACTTCTAACAAAGCTCCCTTTCTAAAGGTTAATAAGATTTGATTAATGGTATTATTCATGGTTTATACATCATTTAATAATGCTTCAAAGATCAATTACATGCCAATAACAGGGACTAACTTTCAGTTTCCTGGTTGTGAGAAATCTCTCTGACTGGTGTTCTCCCCCAGCAGAATCCTTCAGTTCATTAAGATACACTGCGCCAATGGACTATTTGAACTCTGACCTTCTGGGAAGCACTGCAGAGCATCTGGAACAAAATCCATTTATTTCCAACAATTAAAGGGGCTATTTGTAAATTTTCTCTGCCGCCGAACATGGTTTCTTGCTGGGAAAGGGTGGTTGTAATTGTCGCTTAAACAAGAGCTTCGGCCATTGTTGTGTTTACAAGAGAAGAAGTTATAATATGCCCTCCAAGGAGCGCTGTTCTTCAGGGCAGATGAGAGGCTACAGTGAGTCATTAAAAGTGAAAAGTGATAAGACAGTCTGAGGCTAGCTGGTTAGCATGCTAGAGACGTGATAGAGACAAGAGTTAACATTGCCGTTGCTTTCCACAGCTGTAGACAGCTCTTGCCAAGTAAAGGAACGAAGTTTAATGTTGAAATACAAGAAGTCTGAAACCACTCTCATGTCTCTTTGTTAAAAATGGAGCTACTGCCAGCAGCTTGTTAGCTTAGTGTAACGTAGCACAAAGACTTCAAACAAGCCTCTGGAAATAGTGGAAATTTGCCTGTTTGCTTAGGCAGACTAGATATTAAGATAGAGCCAGGAGGCAGTTCCCTTAGCTTAGCATAAAGGCTAAGTCGGCTTTGTACAATACTTCTGCCAACTGGTAAGTCTAAATATCACTAATTAACACCTTATATTTTGTTACACTGAAGTGTAAAACAACAATTCTTTGTTTTACAGGGGGTTATATGCCAGATTATTTCTTGGTTCAAAGCAGTTTCCAGGCAACAGGTGGAGGCTGCCTTCAGTCGTGTGATTTTTACACTTTGGTTTTTGAACAAAGTAAACATACAGGATGTGTTGATTAGTGAACTTTACAGGCACAGGTAGATGGATTTGATAACCACTGGTACTAAGCTAATCAGCTGCGTGTGGTAGCTTCACATTTAACGGACAGTTCAAACTTTCAGCTATCAAGCAAATAAACATACTGTATTTCCCAAAATGATTAACTACCTTTAATTTACATTTACAACTAAAGACTTTTATTTTTTAAAGAATTTTTATTTAGGGGAAAAAAATTATATTAACTTGTTAATGTTTCCGATTACAGATGATATACTCACTTTTGCTGTTGGCCTATTAGAAATTACATCAACATATTATAACTTCAGACTTGATGATTTGTTGAAAGTTTTAAATTAATAGCTTAGTTATTACACATTTTATAATTAATCTTTAAAGCAGTAGTTAATGATTTATGAACAAGTCATTTGTTGCAATTCATAAATGTGGGCTTATTAGAAAGATCAATATCAGTATCATAATTTAAGATTAAAGGTTAAAAATTACTCTAGGTTACACAGTATTGATTGTGGTTAATCATCATTGTGGTTAATCCACAATCAATACAACATACAGTTGATTCATTCATCTTTCACACCCATCAGAAGAAGGAATGTTGGTTTTTGTTCAGTGAAATACCATCATGAGGCTATGTTGCATTTACTGTCCCTACTTTGGTTCCATTAACCCTCCTGAGATTTATTATGACATCAAACACTTCCCTATGTGGTTTTAAAATAAGAGAAGATGAGAAAATAGTTTGTCCATGTTTTTTCCGGCAGAGCCTCTTGTAGTCTTGTTTCTGCAGCACTGCAAGGACCCTGAAGGACACACGGGAAGGAAGACAGGGTCACAGTGACCATGTGTTATCTGCTACTAGAAAAGAAAAATCTGCATCCCTTATCAGTTGTGTTGATGCTGCCGTCCTGAATTAAATTTAGCTCAGAGGTTTATGTCTTGCAGCCAAAAGTTTGATTTACTGCCAAACATTTGTGACCTCTGCATCCTGGTGGTAGAGGGGTCTTAAGGTGGACACACACACTACATATTCGTTTTTCATATTAGGGTAACTCATACAGCACATTAACTTTCACTCTCAGTCTTAGTATGTCATTCTTATTTCTCTGCAATTCACACGTACCACTCTCAACTGCTTATTTTAATCAAGCATTTCACATGGACATTCAGTAATCACACAGGAAGCAACCTCTGCATTTCCTCACCTGACTCTAAACAGAATAGAATGTTAAGGAGCCACAATATGCAAAGGAATGAATTTAGATGATGATATAATTTTATTATTGACAAAACTTGTGTTCTGTGCAAGACAAAGTCTAAAAATTAATCAAATTTTGTCTGTTCTTACTGGACAAAATTTATTATTTTATACATCACTGATTATTTTATGAGTGAATTTGCATTCATTTGCAAAGTACATTGTGTTATAAATCAATATACACTACATCATACAGTCCTAAACACGTCCTAAACACATAACTGCCCTTCATCAGTGATCATCTGCATGGAATTTGTCATAGCCGCTTCTTTTATCCAAAAAGTGTAATCTAAAAATGGATGTACGGTTATCTCTAGCTTTCTTAAATGGCGTCTAAATCTATCTCCATCTGGATTTGCTTCCAACACGTGTTTGAAAAGTGCCAGATTATTGAAGAGAACATTGGAGGCGAACCAAACATCTATGTCAACATCAGCAGAGGTGCTGTCACTGATTACCCATTGAGTGTAAGGAAAAATAGATAACTTGTGAGATGCATCGTCTATTTCTGGATGTGTGATGACAAAGCTTGACATTTACAAAGCGCTGCCGCAAACACAGTGGATGGTTCATCATTTTAACAACGCCATACACACGTGTAAACATCAACTTTGCAGAATAGACTGCCACTCACACCCGCCGATGAATACACATTCGCACACATACATGCAGTACAATAAAGACAACATAAACATAGCTTAACATTTGCAGATCGAGTGGTGCCAAGCTCCTTATGGCGCCGATGGCATGACAAAAGAGAGAGAGAGAGAGAGAGAGAGAGAGAGAGAAGATAGAGGGAGGACGGGAGAGAGAAGCAATGAGAGAGGTCTGTGACACCTCTCTTTCTCTGCCCACACTAAAGCTGCCTATTATCTAATCCTTCACACCATGGATGGGGTGGGGTGGGGGTGGGGGGCAGGGATGGTCAGAGAGGCAGAGAAAGCAAGACATACAGGAGATGCCAGAAAAAGAGAGAGCGCAATCGTCATCATCACCAGAGTGGCGTTCTGCTGGCGGTAACACAAGGCATCATTGTACTGAAGGAGTGAGGGAACTGCTCTCTCTCCCTATTTCAGCCAAGCCTGACTCGGCCCTTCCAGGGCAGCCAAGTTTGAGCCTGGAAATGACCAAACTATAACTTGTGTCCAGACCACTAAATGACTCTGACTCACCACGAGGACAGTAGCAGGACAGGGAGTACGGAGAACAGTCCGTTCATCTAAGTGACCACCTCCAGGGCTACAGCACAAAGCCATGAAGGTAGTTTTTGTTTGATTTTTAACCAGGTGTTGAGATACCTGTCTACTGCCGCCCCAGTACAATGAAGTGGAATGGAATTTTGTTTGTGATGGCAATAAAATTCAACAGCTGCATGTCTGTCCACAAACAATGTACCATTTCACCCACAGACCAGGCTGTGAAGAGGTTCAACTAGAACTACATGAATACTTTTGACAGTGTGTATTGTGGATTAGCCAAAGTCACCAGGTTATTGTTCATAGTTGAGTTGAGCTGTTGAAATTTTTTAATATAATTTTTCAATCATGTGAGCACCACAAACAAAATTCCATTGATCTCGATTGATTTGACAGATATTTTTACAATCTGGACAAATCCAACACAAGCCATTTTGGGTGAAGCAACCCTTTCAAGGTTGCAAGAAGGTACTGTCACCTGCTTGTCCTGGACTTCAACACCTGGGAATTCATAACACAGGACATGAATTGAAAAAAGCCAGGCAATAAGATGGCTTAGCATCAGGATTAGACACGCAGGCCAATGAGTGCCAAATGGCACAAAGGAATTTTTCTCCATGTAAATAAATCAGTTCTATTTTTGAATCTGAAGGACCTCTTCTCTATTCTACAGTCGGTGGAGAGGTTTTTCCGTTGACGACAGCAGCAGAACAGTACCATCTAACTTTAATTAGACGTAAGCCTCTAAACTTTTCCATAGAGTTATTGTTGAGAAAGCATCGAGAAAGTCTGTTCCTGTCACGGATTTGGCGTATGAACCGTGCATCCTTTAAATATTAGCCATGAGCAGTGTTATGAGGCAGACTGACAATGAACAGCGTGCTGTTGTACAATCCTAAGCATATACTTTGAATTACCCACAAACCTCATAGGGTCAAAAACTGAGACTCTAGTCTGCATCTGGAATAGATTCACAGCACTAAATGTGTCTGCCAGGCTAGAAATATTTCAAATCCTTCCAATCCTTCCTGAGAACACTGCAATAAAGTTAAACTCTTGTTATGTAACTTTATGTCTTTAACTTCTATATAACAGTACGTGACTGTGGACTAAAATTCCTCGACTTTGCTTTTCTCCATCATCCAGCTTAATTATTGAATGAAACTGGTCGGTACATTTAACACACACTTGAAGCCTGAGGCAGGAATAACGGAAATAAAGGTTGCTGTACAGTACACGTGTATGTTGGCACCACAACAGAAAAGAACTGAGGTCGGGGACATGTGCTACTGCCACTGCAAGCCGGAGGTCAGTATCATGGGTATCAGTTTCAAAGACAACAGAAGAAGAGAGTAGGGCTGCAAAATATCTCCAGTCTTCCCAAGACATTCCAGCTGGAGCAACTAACTTTCACAACAGGGTGGGAGAAAGGGGAGCAACAGGCCAGCACACACACACACCCACACACACACACACCTGTACACTCTTAAACAACAGGTAACACAACACTTGTTGCACTATTTCATTTTGAAAAACTATACACCCTCAAGTGAAGGATCAAGCGACTCGTCTCCACAGAGACAACCAGTGACAAGGATAAACAGGGACAGCTACACCTTGTTGTCATGCTGAATACATATTTGCTATATGCAGCAAGACAACTGCATTCAGCTTCCTACATAATGCAAACACATAATTACAGCAGGCTAAGTATAAAGACAAACTCAAACATAGACTGTACATTCTTCTCCATAATCCCACTAACAACCCAAAACCAAGGGGGGGGGGGGTCACAGAGGCACATATCTCTCCCCCAGCCCATGGACGCAAATAGTACAGAGCAGACACAGAGAGACAAGCAGAGGGGGAGAGGAAGACATTACCAACCTGCTCTTTCTGTGGACGTGCAGCCCACATGTTGTCTGATCAATCCACTTGGCTTCACTTAAATGGAGAGCAACACTAACACACACACAAAGACGCAGCAGCAGCAGACAGCTCGCTCTGTGCCTCTTCTGGTCTGTAAGTCTCTTAAGTGTGGCTGAGAAAAAACTAACAGTGAACTCTCTCAAACTCCTCAGGAAAGGAGGAGGTGGGTGTCTCTGAAACTCTAGACCAACCACAGAAAGCGGCTCCTCCCACAGACTTTTCTCATTGGACAAAAAAGGAAAAAAAAGTGCCGGACTTTTGGTGAAGTGGGAGGAGTCACCCTGGGGTGAAAACACGGACACCGGTCCGCCTTTCATCTCATCATTTCATACTTTCTCTTGTTTTGTCTAAATTCTCTGTTCACCTACACTATTGTTTCTCCAGCTATATCATTCAGTCTTTATCCATTTGCACATGTAATAAACAATAACAACAATTAGCAAATACAATTAGCAAAAAATGAAATCAAATGATTATGCTTGTAAAAAAAAAAAACAATAAACATGGGTTTGTGAGAAAAGAGAAAGAGAAAAAGAAAAAAACAATAACAGCAAGAAATTGATTTAGTTGTATGTTCACTCAAAGCTGTGTGTACACAGGTTTCTGCTGAAAGAGCTCTACCTAATGAAATGTTCTGTTTTATCACACCTGTAGCGCTGAGGCATTTATTGCTCTGGCAGCCAAGGCAAAAAAACAAAACAAAACAAAACATGTAGCCAAGTACAAAATGAAATGATCTCTCCCTCCATCTTGTGGATGAATGGATGTACTGCGCCCGAACACAATCACACACACTTGGCTGTCAAAAGTGTGTGCGTCCATGTGTACCACTATGACACGGACTTTACCCTCTAATCATGCTACCACACCCTGGATCTATAGTTCAGACAAAATCACACAGAACAGATCAAACACAGAGACGAACTTGTGTGAAAACGGTTCACAATGACCAAACAGAGAAATTGCTCCCAACACTAAAATCTAGCTGTGACATTTCAGTGAAGATACACAGTGCTGCTGTTACTTGCTAATGTCCCTGAAAAACAGTCCAATTTTGGCATTTTGTTTCTGTAAATAGCGTCGGATATCAGCTTGTTGTTTGGCTATTATTGTCATTACCACAGCTCTTATGAGCACAGGCCTGCAGATGATTACACAGCACAGATGTCAGAAGGTTAGGCAAAAAGAAAAAAAGGCCTATCACCAAAATACACACTAACACGCACAAACACACCCACGCAATACAGTCTGGAGACACGTACGACCACAGACAGGTACAGATACATACCAGATGTGATGAAAATGTCTCACAGAGGCTGTGAAAGGCAAACTGTCCTGACAAATGTCCTGTTTGTGTTCGTTCAACCAACTCTGTCTCTCGCTTTCTCTCTCTCTCCTTCTCTCCCTCTCAGTTCCGCTCTCATCATGATTCCACGGTCATAAACATAGTGGTATCTGCGGGTAAACACAGCGCAAAGGGCAGAGAGATAACAATATTTGAAGCACTGGGATCACATCAGTGCAATGAAAATAATAATGTATTGCAACTCTAATTGTGAGGAGATGCACATTGATACTGAAACTGGCCACTTGCTTTGCCAGCAAGGCCTCCAGCAAGCTGTCAATCTTATACAGAATAATGCCGTCAATGCTGCTAATAAAGCTAATTTAACCTCTTTTCATTTCCTGGAATGAATCAGTTTTGATGCTCAATCATTGAAATAATTGAGTTTTTTATCCCACAGAAATAAGGCAGTGGTTAAACTGATTCAAAATGGAGGAAAAGAGTGACAGATAAACTAACGCAAGTCCTCATTCTCAGTAACACCTTGAGGGAATATCTTCAAATTTGGTACAAACATTCACTTGGACTCAAGGACGAACTGGTTAGATTTTGGTGGTTAAAGCTCAAGGTAACAGTGACCTCACAAAACAAGATTTTGACCTTGTGAATGCAATATCTTGGGATCTCTTAAGGGAATCCATTCAAATTTGGCATGCACCCCTAGCCTTGTGTAATTTAAACATGTAAACCCGCACTTCATCTCTGTAAATTAAACTCTACAGCAGGTGGGATTTTACACATATTGCTAATTGTTGCAAACACTCATTAAAACAGGAATAGCGTGAACTCTTCAAAAGCCACAGCATGGCCTCAGCTGTCCTCATCCTGCAGGGGCCAAATTGAAGCCTTGAATTAAATCTGCGCTCCAGACTGGCTATAATGCAATTTAATTCTTTGTGACTGTGGAATTAAACAGTTCTGTCTGGGCAGAGTGCAGTTCTGAGATATCATCGAAGATGTGATCTCCCAACGGGCAAAAACTGTCTAACCTTTCTAAAGCTTAACCCCAAATGGCTCTTTAAAAAAAATGCATTATGCAGACAACTTTGAGAAGCATAACCCTGATAGGATCTTGTAATTTTATGCCCATGACTAAATTGATCCCTATGGGAAAACAGTAATTTCACTCTCCTTTCAGGATCTTCTGCAAAACTGCACTTCTGGATTGCAGCTATGACAATTTTGAATCTCACCCGCAGCCACTGGGGAAGGTTTCTGGGAGTGGGGGGGTCACTGCTCCCTCTTCCTCTGCACTGTGCTCTCTGAGACACTTGGTAACCTCAAGTCACTGTCCTAATAGCACCTGTAGGTGGCGTTGCAGCACTGACTCACTGTAGACCCCCACAGCATCCTCCTCCCTTGAGCCGCACCACTTCACCTGTATATGATGTTTTGCGCACTGGGAGTCAGGATCCACACACTGGATATGCACCATAACTAGAGGAGCGGATTTAGAGAGCAGGGGTGAATTTCTCTGTCATTCTCAACCACTTTATTTCACTTAAATCTTTCGAGGTCCTATCTGCATGATTATGTTGACAATGCGTCGTTCCTTCGTGGTTCTTGTGACTTTTACAAAACTGTTTCCGTTCCGTCACACAGTCCTATTTGTTTTCACGGTGGTTGTTGTTTATCCGTTTGTGTTTGGCTGAGTTTTGAGCTCCGGTGGCCCTCCCAGGACAGATGTTCACTGCTGCAGCCGCATCATTACGACCCTGCCTCTGACTCACCATCACTGTTATTGTTTTTGCCTGACGTGCAAACGCAGGGACGCGCTGCTGGTGATGGGAACTCTTTGGGACTCTTTGGCGCATGAAGGATCATCATGTTTCATTTTTCCCCAAAGCGGCTGGTAACTATCACAAACAGAAAGGATGAGGGAGATAACTTGTGCTTAAGTTGTCATAGATAATAGATGTTTATGCTGTGATTTTGTTTTTCTTCCTGCTGCATCTATTTCGTTTGGAATACACCTCCGTGCTAAATTGGCTGGTTTACAAACATCCAGCATGTAACCTACTCTTCAAGTAAGTACTTTTCGGTGCCAAACATTGTTGGGACACTTCAGAATGCGTGTTGCAGTGGATCATTTTGGATCGACCTAAAACAGACTCATTTTGTGCTAGATTCTGGAGAGGACTATCCGCTCCCTGGAGAATCTCAGACATCCTCTGTGAGCACAGAATTTTAATTAAGACTCATTTCACCTTCACTGTGAACGGGGGCTACACGAGACTGTTCGCAACGCGTGCAAGGATCTGGGTTTTACGCACGGCTGTCATTACCTCTGCAACTCAGACAGTGATGATGGGAGGAAAGGGCAGCGTCAGGGGGCATGAGGAGTCCCAGACCCGGGGTGCCTTTACCTCTATGGGCCAGGCGCGGCCCCGTGAATAACCGCGAGGCGACAGCATGCCCTCTTGGCTCAACCACTCGGAGTGCATCTCCCATAACTGCAGCTGGGAGGAGATCAACGACACCACAAGGAATGATGACCCTGTCCTGCCTCCTCTCAATTATTACTCAATCCCACTCCTCACTGGCATCACCATCGCCTGCACGCTGTTGTTTCTGGTCGGGATGACCGGGAATGTCATGACCATCTTGGTGGTCAGTAAGTACCGGGACATGCGCACCACCACCAACTTATACTTGTGTAGCATGGCTGTATCAGACCTGCTCATCTTCCTCTGTATGCCGCTGGACCTCTACCGCATGTGGAGGTACAGGCCATGGCGCCTTGGAGACGTGCTCTGCAAGCTCTTTCAGTTCGTGTCAGAGTCATGCACCTACTCCACTATACTGAGCATCACCGCGCTGTCAGTGGAGCGCTACCTGGCGATCTGTTTCCCGCTGCGCGCCAAGGCTGTAGTTACAAAAAGGCGGGTGCGCGCCCTCATTCTTCTACTATGGACAGTGTCTCTTTTGAGCGCCGGGCCCGTGTTTGTGATGGTGGGGGTGGAGCGGGATAGCATGGGACCACTAAATATGAGTTCGGGAAAGAATGAGACTGGCTCCTCTCTGGAGGGCGAGGACACCCGGGAGTGTAAGATGACGCACTACGCCGTGGAGTCAGGTCTGATGGGGGCCATGGTGTGGTTGAGCTCCGTTTTCTTCTTCATGCCGGTGTTCTGTCTCACGGTGCTCTACAGCCTCATAGGCCGCCGGCTGTGGCAGAGACACCGAGAAACAAACATCAGCTCCCGTGTGGCTCACAGGGACAAGAGCAACAGACAGACCATCAAGATGCTGGGTAAGTTTGGAGAACGCGCACATTACGCACAGTGCATAACTTGGTTCAGGCTCTATTTGTCAACAAATGAAAAGATGGATCAACTAATGAGTAAGCCAATGTCTGGATTTCAACTTTAGTCCTTAAAGTACATTCATGAAAATAACAGAGGAAGAATGTTTACATCTAAACTTATAGAAAAGCGCTTTTGCCTTATTCATAACAACGTTTGCATCCATTTACTTCTTTATCCCTCTCTGTCCACCCCACTATCTCCTTTTCATCCTTCCCCTCATCTTTACCTGCTCATCTTCTTTCTCCCCCTCCTCCACCAGTGGTGGTGGTGCTGGCCTTTGTCCTCTGCTGGCTGCCGTTCCATGTAGGTCGCTACCTGCAGTTCCGCTCGCTGGACGCTCCATCCCCGCTGCTGTCGGTGTTGTCCGAGTACTGCAGCTTGGTGTCGGTGGTCCTCTTCTACCTGAGTGCCGCCATCAACCCCATCCTCTATAACACGATGTCATGGAAATACCGGGGCGCAGCGGCGCGCCTCTTCGGCCTCACCTACAGCCAGCCACCACGTGGGCGCACAGCCAGCACCATGAAGGGAGACGGCTCGAACGGCTGGACGGAGTCCACAGTCAGCTTCTAAACACACTGCACGACGGTGTGATATGATTTTATTTATGTTATCAAAGGTTGAGAACACCGACCTAAAAGCCATTATGTCAATCAGGCTGAGGAAAAACGTGCAAAACTGTGCACGTGAGCGCAACATCTGACTGAGACAAAAAGAACCAGGGGATGAACCACAAGAAGCTGCAAGCTTCCATCTCCTTTTGTCAACATGCATCAATAGAACTTCGATTTTTCTTTTTCAAACACTTGGATTATTTCAGCAAGTGGCATCCACGATTCATACGACTTCACTCAGCAGCATTTAAAAATCATGCCTGGTGGAGCGCAAAAATACACACTAGCCTGAAGTGCTTATATTGATCCAAATGTGAACAAACAACAGGGGAGCACAGGCCCCTATACCCACATATGTATAAATATCATAGACATTTACAATTGCCTTATATTGTATTCATATTCTGGATGACAAAGAAAGCACTGTAGAACTTGTGGCACTGCTCTGTTCTCCTGTAGAGAGGTGCAGTGCGTGTGTGCGTGTGTGTGCGTGAGTGCGTGCATCAGAGAGAGTATTTGCATGTGTGTATTGTGTGCCAGGTGTCATGCTGTTGGATGTGATGCATGTAATTAGTTGGAGAGAGTGTGAAGATGTAAAAACACTTACTGTTACTGTTATTCATTTCTGACATGTTCAGCGCCCTCCTGTATCTTGGAGATTCAAGTCCATGCTGTGTTGATGCTGCCAGCAAGAGTCAGTGGAGCTGGTGGACAGTCCCTGAAGTGACAAGGATTAATGTATACTTCACAGCAGTGATTGATTTTTTTGGTGATTGTGAGACATTTTACAGAGTGCAAACATTTCCAAGATGCACAAGTCTCTAATTTGTGTGATTATCATTCTTTCAAGTTGCAGGTCTCTTGTTTCAGCTGCTAAATAAATCATCCAAGACAAAAAAAAAACACAATGAGTCTCTGAGAAGGCACAACAGTGCCAATTAATCAGTAAGGAAATAAGGAAAGGAAAGCTGCTTTCTGTTACTGTAAACATCAACATCACCGGCCATAAACACCTCAGCTTTCTCAGGCTCGTGAACTGTGCACCACTGAAACATTGTTGATTTTCTAACATCAGTATCTATATGTTTCAGCCATCTCAGGTGTACCGATGTAGGTAAGCTTGATGCAACACACAGAAAAGGGCCTTTTCTGCTTTTTGGAGCTGCGTGGGGACAATGTGCCAATCTGTGGATCCCGTCATACAAAACATAAAGCAGATCTGTCTCATTGGTTATGCTGCTTGAATCAATATCTAACTTTGAATTTCATCAAAACAGTGAGGAAGTAACTTTTCATTTTTCACCATTCACACCTTCTTCACAGTACGGGCGCAGTGTGTTACTGCCCCGTGGATCACAGTGTTCTTTGGCACGTATTGTTCTCCACTCCCAAAACTGTTCAGCATGAACAGGCAGAGTGACTTCTTCAATGGTTAAATCAAACACGCACAATGTAAATTGTATAATGTATCTCTTGTGTATCTTATTGATTTGCTAATGAAGGACACGGTGTGAAACTTCTGGCCTAACATATCCCTAGGTCCTCGGCCTGAGTCTGGCCCATATACTTCCACATTTGGGCAGATTGGCAGTTATCCTCTGGTATTGCCTGACAGTGCACCAGAACTGGTCCAGATGTGGAAGTAGCATCTTACAATCATGCTGTGTATGGGCCAGATTTGGGCCGTGGGACCCAGGCGTATAATGGTCCAGAATAAAACGAGCATGTGGCCCAAGTATGGGCCGGATTTATTTTGCTACCTGGGTGAGACTGTTTGGGTGCCCAATGGAAAGAATTTTCATGGGTGATTAAACAGTGCATGCCGGTGTGTGAGCTGAAATAGAAAGAAATGTGCCAAAGGTCCCAACCTTGACAAAATATTACAACAAAGTTCTGCAAGAACATTTTTAAAACAACCATGTTTGATGATGCAACAGATAAAAATATAAAATAAAAGTGACTGAATTTTGTAATTTGTGCATCATGCACCCTTTTGGACAAAGAGGATCAGTGAACTGTCTTTAAGTGATGATGTTATGCTTGCTTTAAATTGTAAATAGTAATGCTTTGTAATGCTGTACACTCAATGCTGTGCCCTCAGGTGGTTTCAGCAGTCCTAATCACCGCAGCAGCCTCCACCAGTCTGCACTGGATTTCAAAACGTGGCCTCCAGGCTCTGAAGAATGTATCTCTGTTAATGAATGTTTCTGACTGTACATACCGATGTCATGACATAATATTTGTGAATCTACAGGATATGTATTGATTATTTTTCTTTACTTTATTCTTTTTTGAAAATGTCTGTGAATATCTCCTGTTGGGTTATGTATCTTGTAAAGTCTTGTAAAAGTAAAAAAAAAAAAGGAAAAACTCACCTCCTCTTTGCTTTTCTTTTATAAACAATATTTCTATTCTTTATGCAAGCTGACACACACTTGACTCAGCTGTCTCCAACAGGTATGAGATGCAAACTGCAATCAAAGCAATCAGTTTGCAAAACTAACAAACCACTTAAAACTACTCTTCCACCCACATCAGAGTGAACTGAGAGACACATAGCACTCCTCGGTTAGAGCCTGCAATCTTCTCCCCATGTGACCCTGCTATACCCCATTTCACTGGATAATGTTAGCCATAGCATTGCACAACACCAGTCAGTGTACTGTAATATATACACAGAGACAGTCACCTCAGCTGGCCTTATATAATTTGCTGACCTTAGACCCCTCAAAGGTCACCCCAGGTACTTGATTAAAACACCTAGTAAGTCTGAAACGCCCTGAGTACAAGATGTTGAGCAGAAGGTTGTCAATGTCTGTGGGAAAACAAGACAAAGGATAGAGAAGAATGTGTGAATGTGAGCTACAGTATATCGGCAGAGAGCACTGAAAGTATAAAATCCCAAGGTAATAAAGGAGACAGTAAATTTAAAAAATATAAACTTATTAAAAAAAAACTTCTCATTTAAGTTAGTGGGTGGATGACAGGTGATGAAAGTATTAAGAGGTGTGAAAGAACAGGGATGAGAACGAGAAGTTCCCATTAAAAAAAAAGTTTCATGAAAACAGACAATAAAACAAAAGGTGAAAGAAGAGAGGTTTAATCAGTGAGTCAGACATCTTGACAGTTTATTTCGATGTGGGCTGTGCAGTATAGAGTGAATAAATGACTGAAGAAGAGAATAAATTTAGACAAAAAGGAAGAGGGTGGGATTGAGGATCTCCATCTTTATGTACATGCGGCAGCATTTTTATTTGGTATACTAGCTGGTACCACTTATAGCTGGTTGCTAACTGGTACTAGCTGTTGTCCAAATAGAGGCATGCATGCACACCTTGCAAAGCAAGCCTTTGATTTAATTTTAGAATGACATTCGCAAGCAAGTCTCTACCTCCAGAGTATGTTTTTCTGCTGTATTACTTCATGATTTACACACAATAGTTAGTAATGTGGGGGGGGGTTCATTTAAAAGGATTGATGTAATTCCTGCATTCCACATTTTCATTTGTCACCTCTGACATTTAATAGACATTTTAATGGAACACACAACTGTTTAACATTGTGTTAATCTATGGATTCTCTATGATGTCTAGCTTTAGGGAAAGATAATACAGACCTGTGTCCTTGGGCACAGGAATAATATTTATGACATTTAAACCTTCCAGTCAAAATTGCTTTCAAATGAATGAGCTTCTGTTTATGAACGTTGTCATTATTATTTATTAGTAACTTGAACTTCGTGCACAGCTGCTGTTGGACTTATACTTACAGTTGACTTTCATTTACAGCTGCAGTTTATTGTTTTTTGCTGCTGCTTGTGGACTTCATGCTAGTTTATTCTATGTCCATGACAATGTGAGTTCTCATGTTGTGTAAATGTGTCTTTTAATAAAAGAGCATGTAATGTAATCTGATTCCATCTTACATCTAAGAGAAGGGCCGCATGGGGAAAATAGCAGGAAAATAACAAACTTCAACGTCAACAAACGTTATTCAGGCCCACAAACAGTAATGGCACGTGGGGTGTACTTCAGGCTTGGTTGTGAGTGGTTGGACTCGGCCCACCAGTCAACCCGCACTTCAGTCGGATCTCCCGGCGCACAACCAGTGGAGTCTTCGCCAGAATAATTTAAATAACAGCACAAGAAAAGTAAACTGGGGAACAAACGAACGCAGAAAGATTTCATACCTGTGACAGTTCTGGAAATCAGGTGAACAGGAAACGGGGCGTGCAGGGAAGAACCAGAGGTGCGCACAGCTGTCTGTTTTTATTCACTGCGCACATACGGGACTTTCGGCCGAAAACGCGCCAACGTGGATTTAAATACGGAAGACAAAAACGCTCTGACTACCGTCCACGGTCAAAACACTCTGTAACATCCAACAGGCTGTTATATCTTGTTTGCAAGAAGAAAAAAAATCAACTGTCCGGTACCGGAGGTAAATCCGACAGCGTTGTCTGTAGTCACTACTCTGTGGTCTGGAGCAGTTTCCCGCCAGCTGCACCATCTGATTGGTTTCATGTACACATGCTATTCAGATCTGCAAGTTACTTTAGCTTCGAGGTTAGCGATAGTTTTTCTCTCGCTCTCTTGCTCGGTGTATCTTGGAACAACAGATGAACTGGTTCATCAGAGTGAGGCGATTTTGTAACTTCAGTTTAGAGGATCGTGATGTTTACAACTTCAGTGATGTTTACAACTTCAGTGATGTCTGCTATCTTACTTTAGACACACAACTCTGCTCGCTAACCGTAGCTGCTTTAGTCTGTGACCTTCTATATACACAATAGCCTTCAGTGTTGATAGGATATAACTCGTGAGGAATGGCCAATCAGATGATGCAGTGGGAGTGGTGACTACAGACAAGCAGAGGCTGCATTAGAGCCAAAGTAACACATGTTAAAATTAATGTATTTTCTAGCAAGCACAGTCTGCAGCAAAGCCTGAGCTGCATTGTTGACCATCACAGTGCATTTTGCCTCCATCTGTGTCTTTACTCCTTCTGTTATGTTTATTGGTGGTTGGTGTGCCACCTTGTGGTAGCAACTTCTGGTTAAAGTGTGGTGCCTTCTGCATACACACATACTCAAGCTCACATATATCCATACTCAAGCACATACATACATTCTCACACATACCCTCATACTCATACACATTTATGAATATATAGCATATGCATGTACATGCATAACTATATATATATATATATATATGCATGATAGTATGCATTTATGTGCAAGTGTTTAGTACCAGTATATATGTAAGTGCAAGTGAAGTATTCAGTTTTGGCCTAGATGACTTCTCATACATCATTGTATTTTATATTCTAAGCATACATTTATAGTAATTACTCTAAAAGCAATCAAAATATGTTTTCTATGCAATCAATGTCTTTGTTTTAATTTGAGTGTGAGTAATCAATGTGTAATGTGGGCCAAGAACATGAAAATGGAAATTTATTGTAGAAAAACACTTTATTCCTTTTTTCAGAAATAGGGATTTGTATTTGTAAAAAAAAAAAAAAAAAAAAAAGAATGATTAAAATCTGAATAAATGGCATTAGTGGTGAGGTAACACAAAGACATTGTGGAAAAAGTGCATTTGTCAATTTTTGTGTAAGTGTAAGGCAGAAAACCGTAAGACCTGGTGCTCAAAGTTCCTACACAGTGTGTGACACTGAAGTTACAAATAGAACTTTTAACATATATTGCGCACAGTGGGACTTTCTGAGCTCAGACAAATACATTTTGTTAACACACAAATTATATTTTGAAGAAAAAATATTTTTGAGCAAATAGCTGAGCAAACAAATGTATTCTGTGCTCAGTAAATGTATTTCTCCATTTGCTATTATCCACATAGTCGCACAATATTAATGTCCCTCACTCAGTTTTATTCAGTTGCTCTCTCCCAGATCTCTGCTCTGTGTGCTCGCCCACAGAATGTCTCCCTTGTGCTCTCACCATATCCTCTCTGGCCGCATTCAACTCTGCTGTACGCTTGCTCAACATTGCGCAGCGTTACAATGTGCCACAAAATCAGCCAATCACTTGGGAAAAAGTAATCCTGATTGGCTGTTTCATCACCAATCAGGTTGCTTGTACCGTAATCCCTGCTCTCTCTTTCCCAGGCTTTCCTGTCTGTGTCACTGTAGCCATCTGAATAAAGACAGAAATGCCCAAAATATGATAATAAAAAGACGCTAAATCAAGTGGAGTTGTCCAATTTGAACTGGATTATACATATTTATTGTATGTGTGCCATGGCGTTCTAATGACTCTCCACTGGGAAAATGTAGACCGTTGACACCAGGCCACACAGATCCATGGACTCTGCTTTTGAAACAAGCAGACAAAGTATGTTTTCTTCAATTCAGTCATTGAATTTTGATAATCAGATTGTTCTCCCCAGTGTCCTGAACATCATCAAGCTACTGTATAACTCGCAGACTTGTGTTACAAAGCCACAAAAGTACATTAAACTTAATTTCTTTTTGGTTTCACCCTCAAGGCAGCAGCTGATTGGATTCTGTGGCAAACTCTAATATTGTTTGTGAAAATCACAGGAAGTTGGTCGCTTCAGAGGTGAGAGAGTTGTTGTGTCTCACACCAATGATCATAGCACAATCAGTCACTTAATATTGTGCTTTTCGTCCAGTCATTGACAAATTTACAAAACCACTCGAAGCTGTCAGAGTGCTTCATCCTTCAACTTTATTCAAACAGCATCTCACTGTCTGGAAAAGCAAGTGCTTACGCGGCCACTGCTTACAGTGCACTTCCCTTCAGCGGGGGTTTTTTGTTATATATCGTTGCTGTACAAAAGCTTAATTAAAAACAGATAAGGGTGGGATAGTGGAAGTGGTTTGTTTTGCCATTTAACTGCTCAATTTCTACACCACGTTAAACAAAGCTATGTGCACGCACCACAAAAACGCTCAAGGGGAACACACAAGGTCAAAAGACTAATACTTCCCTGTGGTCCCCAGGTTGTTGCAGGGTGAGGGGAATTGAGCGTGCAGTGTAGCAGTCTCTCTCTGGTTGCCCTCAGGGACTGCAGGGGATAATAGTGTGTGAGATTTACTCTTCCCGTTTATCTGACTAAACATTATCGAGGCCATTGAGAGTAAATCTGGTGCCAACAACACCTTCACACAGACACGTGAATAGACACGTGCACTCCCTTCACATCCTTGAAACCTTGCGTTAAAAAAGAAGACAAACGTGTCTGTAATTACATAAATGAGTCTCTGTGACATTTAAAATGTCGCTACCTTGAAAAATTGACTATTTTGAGGCATCATTTAAACCCTAACATTATGAATATTGATTATTACTCAGCTTTGTTTACAGTAGTTCATAAAGGTGCCTCTGATGAGGGAGGAATCATCAATCTCTTATTAAATCTTGAAGATAAAAATCACTACAGCGACACAGCAGTAAATGTCAGGGGAGCAGGTTTTGCATTCACACCGGCAGTGGCTGTACTGCTAGCCTCTCCGCCATTTAGCTGTCATGTGACGCAGTATATTATATGTTTATGTGCAGAAAAGTGATCATTACAACTGTTACAGCAATTACAACTAAATGTAGAACAGTGTATATGTACTTTCTGTGATGACACACACAATAAAACATACAGTTTCAATCAAAGTCAGAAAAAAATTAAAACATTTATTGGGCATAAATATATTATATATACGCTACCGATACAGTTACGTCTTACATACATAGGGTAGTATTTGCAAAAATCTATACATTAAAATTGATATGGCAGTTTCTTTTATATAATGCATATGAAATTGTCTAACATTTACAATACAAGAAGAAATGCATGAATTTCTTTTTTTCTTTCAATTCGTAGACCATGACAACATTGGAATGTTTGTTTTTAAATCGTGAGGTAAAAATATGTTTCTTTTTTTGTCTCGCTTAAAAAATAGTTAAATACCTGTGAATCTCTGTACGTTTGTCAAATCGCCAATCTCTCAGTCAAAATCTCTACTTACTGTAAAACGTACAAAACATAAAAAAAAGAGAAAAAAAATAAAAGCAAAAAAAAAAAAATGATCGAAGGCACAGACGTGGGGTTGCTGGGTGAAAAAAATTGTCTCTCATTCTTGATATACCCGCCAAATGTGCAGGACCTGCAAGGTGTGTTGGGGTGGGTGGCTGGGGAGGGCAGGGTGTCTATAAAATCACCAGCATTTAAAAAAAGAAAAAAAAACAAAAAAACAACAAAACAAAAACAACAAAGCACATAAAGGGAGTACCCTGCCCACAAACACACAGCCTGTCGGTCGACACTGCGTTAACCTCAGACTATACAACACTAACATAACTGGCCTGAGTTTGGCCAAACACAAGGCAAACCTCTGCTCTCCCACTGGGGCATTAAGGCTTGAAAAAGGGGAGGGGGGGGGGCTGTGGGTGGGCAACATAACATCGGGGTGGGGGTGGGGGGTGTTTAAGGACACCCTCACACATCAACTGTTGACTACAAATGCAACAGGCTAGGTAGACACACCATGAGCACGTCTGAGAAAAAGGCACCGGGCTCCCTATGAACTGTACTTCCTTTGTTGCCGTAGTTTTGAATTCTGCAGGGAGCAGGGTGCCGTTTGAGAAGCACAGAACCGTGCTCCAGTAATGCCAATGTCACAGTGACGCCAACGACTGAATAATGCCAATGAATGTAACAGACGGTGTTGGCAGTAGTGTTTGGATCAGAGCGGAGGGGCTGCGTGTCTCCTTCTGCTCATATTAACCTCATCAAGACTAATGCTCGGCATAAAAAAAGTGCTTCAACTCTGTTAGTCATAATGTATTTACCATCTCATTCTATAACTCTATAGATATCTCTGTATATCATCTCTTAGCAAAATACTGGATACAAAATACTCACTACTGCTATACCAGCACTAGCCTGAACAAGGAATCATCAATATTATTATTGTTGTCATTTGCCTGAAATCATCGTATGATTGTTTTTGCCTTTTTTTTTCTTTTTTTTCTTTTTTTTTTTTATACCTTTCAGTGTGAAATCAGGTTGTGTTAAAAACTCTCCTCCAAAAGGGGGCTACACATTTCAAAATGGCACATTTTGCTTTACAAAAAAAAACAAAATAATAAAAGATAATATGAAAAGAAGCATAATCACAGATCAAGTTAATGTTTTTTTTTCCTTTTGAGAGAATAATAATAACAATAATAATAATCGTAATGCTGTGTCGTTACAGAAGAACATCACAGAAACCCTTTAGACGACTGCAAACGCAACATCTAGTGGACACGAGAAGCCTGCACTTTGGCAATAAAACAGTAAAAAGATATCAGAAGCTTCATTATAACACTAATCAGAAAAAAAAAAGCCAAAGGCAGCGACATTTATCCCAATATCAATGACTTGAACTGACTCTAAGGCCTGGCTTTTTGCTACATGTCTGTCTAAGCATTACAAGAACTGCTCGGCTGTGCACGGCCAAAACAGGAGATGAAAAAAAAATACATAGGCATTTGGTTACATGTTTGAAACAGCAATGATAACTGCAAGGCATGGACTGATGAGCTACAGGTTCCCAACAGCTGTAAGAGAAATACTTAAAGGGTTACTGAGATAAGGAATGCTGGCCTTAATCATACAATCTAACATACATCCATTAAAAAAAAAAATTAAAAAGAAAAAAAAAACATGCTACAAGGAAAAAAATTAGTATATAACTACACTTGTCTCTTAATCTTAAACAATAAATAAATGAAGATTGCACTGTAATTGGCATGTAAAGTACTGTATGCAAATATATAGTATAAATAAAACCTAGAAAAGAATTCTACCTTAACTTTCCCATCAACTTTGGCAAAGGTATTTTGAGCTAGTAAACCACTTTGCTTACTGACACATACAGGAGCAAGGCACAGCATAGACAGAGGACAAGATACAGCATCAAATAATGAAAGGAGGACTGGTAGGAAGACAGAGAGAAACAGAGGAAGAGAGGCTAACATTACGACGATGATGACGACAGCGATGGGAGATGACAGGATGAGATCTCCCCTCTGTAAGGCCTTTTCCCTGAGGTACGTTACAGGCTGCCAATCAGAGCTAATCATTACCCCCACTCCCTCTCTTTTCCCACCCAATCCCTCCCTCCTCCTCCGCCCGCCCCCACACCCACAACCCACCCAACAAAAAGTGGACATGTTGCATGTTAATCATGCAGGTCAGGGTGACTTCTTTGGATCATCAGGGTTTGTATTGGGCTGTACCTTGGCTTTGTTTTTCAGGTTGGGGGTTTAAAAAAAAAGGAGGGTGGGAGTCAATGTTGGAGGGGGGAGGGGAGGTCAGGGGTGTTACGTGTGTCAGAATGCCCTGTTCTGTTGAGCTGTGTTCAGTCAAAGGCTTGTTTGGTTAGTGAACATTAGTTCATGTCCCCAGAGAACATGTCCGTCTGAGGAGAGACCACAGACTTGCTACTGCTCTGATTACATGTCAATAAAGCACCGTTTAAAAGAGAGAGAGAGAGAGAGAGAGAGAGAGAGAGAGAGAGAAGGAGGGAGAGTAGTGCATGAGCAGAAAGATGGGATGGATCGAAAGCAACAGAGGAGCAGCCAGAGCAAAATGGTAATTACAGATAATTATCGGCAGGAGAGAAGAGGAGACGAGTCTTCAAATGTATCGATTCACAGACTAGCTGGAAGGAGAAACTACAGCTTCAGCACTGCTCTGGCCGGCAGCTGGCTAAAATTCAAGGGGCTAAAGCTCAAGCTAACTCCTAATGGCTTTCCTGGTTATCTCGCACATACACAGCTCTGAGAAGGGTGGCTAGCTGGCAGGCTGTTAGCACCTCTGGGTTTGCGATGCTACGGGCGTATCGCTGCTAAAGCTACAGATAAATAGGTCGGCGAAATGGTATTTGAGATGGTAGAATATGGAAGGACTGACCTAGGGGTGGGGTGGGGGGCATTCACGATGCTCAGCCCCCGAGCCCTTTCCTGGTAAAGTTGCAGCCAATCACGATCCAAGCCCAGCTTCCTAGAATGCTAAAGCCAGTTTACGCCCAACATTTGAATACCTACAGGGGTTCATATTCTGATCCAAGACCAGCGTTTAAGGGCTCCTTCAAACGTTCGCACAAGCTACTGAACTGACCTCAGAGCTGCTGTTGTGAGCACCTAGAGTAAACTCCTCCCCTTTTACACTGTACTTCAGACCTTACATTGCCATCACTTATATTACATCACTTCTATAGCATCATAGATATTTGTTATAATATATATATTGTGTGTATATATATTAGATTACTGGTTTTCCATTCTTTCTTAGATATAATAAAATCACAGGATAGCAGCATCTTACACCACACATGGATTGCATCACTTTGGTAGCTGAATGAGTGAGTGATTGAATGTTAAAAGCTGAGCAGATATGCGATTGCCTTCTTAGGAGGAAATGTGTGTTTCTCATTGTCATTGCTTGAGTGTAATTGTACATGTGTGCATGTATATGTACATAGGTCTGCACAGGTGTGTGTGCGTTGTGTATCTGTCAGTCTGTATGTGAGAGCAGGTGCATGAATCGACTGACAGCCTGTAGAGTAGTAACAAACTGAATAATAAGGTATGAACGGCTAAAGCTTTTGAAGGCCTACATTGGAATATGGCTGAACGAATAAAGACTGCAGCAAAAACAAAAAACAAAAATGCAAATTAAACATTGAAAAACAAAAATTGTAAGGCAATGACTGTCAAGAAATATACACGTTCTCTAATCGAATATGTTTTAAAAAGATACAAAATAAAAACATGCAAGTCAGTCTGAGGAGCAACTGCTTTGCTCACAGCTATTTTAAGGCTTGATTATCAGTTTTTTTTCCCAACCGAGGTACAGCCAAGGCTTCCCTCGACAGAAATCCTTAACAAACGAAACAGACACTGATACAATAACAGAGACATAGAGAGAAATGAGACCAAAACCGAGTGAAGGCAGAAGACAACAGGAACAAGGTGTGGAAAGCCTGAATCGATACTTTGACTAAAAAAGAAAAAAAAAAAAAAGAAAAAACATACATAGCCTTAGAAGTACATCTCAAGAGTTTGTTTTGATTTCATTCGGTTCTTTCATAGACGTTTTCTTTTAAAGTTTCTCTGTGATTTAGCTTTCTCTTTCTATCCGATAGTTAAAATTCCCTCACTTCATGAAGAAGTACTGTAGCAAGCAGGCGATGAGGATGGAGAAGCCCGCGAACACGCACACGATCAGCGCCGCGAAGCGCTCGTCGCTTGAGATCAGGCCCGAGCCTTTGCCCGTTTCCACGGCGCACACCTCTCCTGAAGACGCCGTTTCCTGGCGACGCAGCGTGAACAAGGAGGAGGGGCTCAGTGGTCCGCACAGTTCCTGGCACGTATCCTGGCAACGGCGGCAGGCGCCCACACGGAAACGATAGTCTGTGTTGCCCTGGAGACCAGAGATTTGGAACGCGCCCTCCTCTCCCTTAAAAACCTGTGACGGGAGGAAAGAAAGAACAAACTTTTCTTAGTGAGTCCTGTTCTCATAAAACATGCTCTTGCAAAACCTCATTGGTCATGTAACTCTGATGATGAACTTTTATTGTCATCACTCATCCTCCATGAATACTAGTAGTTACAGGAAGTAAAAACGTATGTTTTAAAGATCCCATATTTCACACTTTTCTGGTGTTTTATTTCAGGTTTTGAAATCCATAAGAAGACATATTCGTAGTTTTAAGCACCAAAAAGCATCTCTATATAGTTTTACTTCCTCCTCTCTCATGCTTCTCTTTGGAGCGCTAGTAACAACAGGTTGCTGACTGTTTTCTAATAATAATCGAATAAAAATATAGAATATTTCAGGTAAACATTCAGAGAAACCAAATCATGCTTGGCTGGGTGGTGAGTCCAGGTGGGCTGGGTTAGGGGTATGGCTGAGGGCAGTGACTGCTTTGTTGTGACATCACAAAGTTACAGAAGTCCTGACGGCTCATTTTGAGGCTCAGTTTCTGAATACAGGATGTGTTCATTCCTCTGTGGACTGAGCACTTTAATACTTTCACAGTTATTTATATAGAACCCAGACCTGCTTTACAATAAAAAAAAAAAAAAGACATGGAAATCTCACTTTATACCATATAGGACCTTTAACTTCTTCCTTGCCTACCTACTTATTTTATTTGAAATAAATTCCTATCCCTAATTTTACCCAGGCAGCTGAACAAGCAAAGACATTTGTGTGTGAGAAGTGCTGGCAGAAACTAGTGGGATCACTCCTGAACCAAAAACATGATATCTGACAAAGCCACATGTACAGCTGCATCTTACAATGTGCTACCCCACGATGTTAATTCATCTCCCAGTGTACCCACTGCTTTTGCATCAAGGTGTAAATCACAAGCTTCAGGATTTACAAATAAACTTGACTTGAAAACCACTTTACTATAAAAAACAAAGGACGGAGGGTTGCTGCTTTGAATATTAGTTGCAAAGACAGACAAGGGACAAAAGGTCACAGGTTTGTAACAGGCAAAGCTCACTGTTGCAAAGTCCTTGGAAAAGACACTGAACCCATATTCTTTCATTTCTTGTACATAACTCATTTTAAAATGCAATGACGGATCAAAGACGCAGCATCAATTCTAACCTCTGACAGGTCACCTTCATTCATTCATTCTGTAACTGAATAAGGGAAACCTACTGATGTTTCGGTTCCAATCACATTTAGGGGAAAAAGCAGATATATACAGAAGGTACATGTATACCTGTTTTAAATCTATTCCCCAAAGTGATTGGAATTGGCTTGTTGCTGATCAGGAACTGTGATATGGTTTTTCTGTATGTGGGAGCAGCTAACACATAATTAGTCATTCTATTTCAAGGCAGGATGTGGGCTGTAAGTGTGCATGTGTTTTACACAAAGGTGTTTTTGTTTTTCTCTTTTTCATTAATTAAATTTGCTAATTAAACAGCAGACAGAGAACATAAACAAAAGTGTGTATGCTTGCACTGTTCTCCTCACTGTGATTTTAAGAAAAGAGGACAAACAGGCAGAGAGAGAAGCAGACATACAACTTGAAAGCAGCATCACAGATTTGTATTGACAGCTGACGTGTGTGTACACACATGACATGAGCAGCTACACACACATACATACACACGCATAAAGCTGCGGTTTTGTACCACTGGTGGGTATCAGCAGTTCTTCCTTCCAACCATTCAACAGTAATTCAATAACAGAAAGTAATATGGCCCTGAAGACAAATGTCTTTTTGTCTGCAGGTCTACTTGTCTGCTCATTGTTCCAACTGCCAGCGGTCCAATTCCATACACCCGAGTGCAGCCAAAAACTTTTCTCAGTTATTACTGTGTTGTAATTCTGCTTCAATAAATACTGCTGGCACTCCAGATTACCTACGAAGGCTGTATTTCCCAAGACATAGTGTGTGTGTTTCATTTTCCCATGTACAAAATTAAATCTGGGTGTGTGTGTGTATGTGTGTTTTATTATTCTATTTGCAAATTTGTGTCTCAGTTTGAGTGTTTTGTAATACCCTCCCCATCAATGCTAACTGAAATTTTCTGCTCCTCGAGGAGATTGGAAAAATCCCCCTAGTAGTCGCATACACTTCCACGGAAAATATGAATGAATCAAATAATTGAAGTTGGGACTCCAAACTCGAGAGACACGCTCCTCGCTGTCCTCATACCACCTGTGTGTGAGTGTGTGTGTCTGTGTGAGACGAACCTGTTTGTACTCTGACTCGCGTCCCACCAGCACCTGGAGCACGTAGCTCACAGGATCCCCTCTCATTGGCGGGATAGTCTCCCATGTGATCTCACACATGTTGCCCTCCAGCTGGTGCACTCTGGGAGCTGTTTGCAAAAAAAAAATGGCATCAACACGAGAGGATTTCATATTTAGAAAATGTATACAATATAAAACATAAAGAAGCATAGAAATAGATGAGGTGTATTTCCTCACCTGAAATAAATACACCCCATAATAATGCATCCATAAGTCCAAATAACAGTTATTTAGTGAATGCTGACATCTATCTCCCTGCTCCAATCTAATGCTTCATATCAGCACTAATGGATACAATCATGTTAATGGCGATTAGTGTCAGGCTATTTGGACTGTCTAGGTCCTGCACATCATCCTGGATATAAGCCAAAACAAAGAATACATTAATCATGTGCAATCATTTTGTTTTTCAGTGTTGATAATTGTTTTGCAAAGAAATAATATCCTTGGGGGATAATGTCGGATATTACAACAGAGATCCAATTCTGACTGCACTGCTTGCTGTGCTAAATACAGCTTATATTTTATTAAACTTTTATGGTAACCAGGGACCTATTCATTGATTTGTCTCAACTCATTCCACTCTTTATTTTTCTGAATGAATGCTCATTTGTAGCGAAGCTCTCCGACAACGCACATGCACCACTAACACTTTTACAGAAGTTGTTTGGAACCCTCAGAGGTTATTTACCTGTTTATGGATACATCAGTGTTGTGCTGCACATTCGCAGCCCCACAGTCATACCCATAATACTCTGTTATATCACCCGAGAGGATACTCTTTACTGTGATTATTGTAGCTACAACAAGCCGCCACCTCAGTTTACAGCAAAGGCCACATACTGGAGGCAATAATCAAGCAAGGCTCCAGTAAACCTGCCATCTCTAACAGCCAAACAGAGACAAATGTATTGGTTTTTTTTTTGGTTTTTTTCCTCTTTGGCCTCTGAATGTATCCCCTCTTTTGGGCCATTTTGCTGGAGCCAGTTGCACCACCTCTTCAAAAGTTCAAACTAAACCTAGTTATGACATCAGTGGAGATGTATGCATCGCTATTTTAATATGCACTTAGTTGTTACAAATCTGATCTGGCACGTGAAAATATCTTAAATCTTAAAATATCGAATTTCACAAAGAAATACACAACATATCCCAAACATTATATGCATAACGTAAGATAGATTAGCATGTGCTATATGCCTCTTATTCTATACTATGAATACCAACTCTGAAAAACATGCATTTCATGTATGCATAAACAAACAGAACAATATAAACAAAACAAAACAAAATTAAGTTCAACATAGTTTGTCCCCCTTCACCATGGCATTTTTGGAAGTTATTCTACGGCTTGTGATGTTCAGTGACTTCCTGTTTTGCCTCTTTTGATTGGACAGGATGTTTCTTAGCAACCAATTTACACATTGCTAAAATCTTAACTAGCTAGGATATTTCCTAAGTTTTATTTTGTAGTTTAACAGCTGGTGCAACCACATCCTGGAGTGCAGCAGTGACATCATCACCCCCACACACCCACCCCCACCACATTTCATGAAAACACACCACATACTTTGCCAGGGTCAGTTTACCTTTGAGGGCAGGGGGTACAGACTTGGTGGTGCAGAAAGTGTGCGTGTCAGAGAACGGGCCCTCCCCAGCATCACTAATGGCCTGTATTCTGAAACTGTAGCTGCTGGACTCAGTCAATCGCTGGACCTTGTAGGTGTGGCTGGGACCGCGGTAGATCGTCACGAACCTGGACAGAGGATATAATGGAGAGGGTTTAGGAGAGACAGTGAGTCACAAACCTTGAGAGAAATCCGAAACCGAGGACTGAGGGACCGAGGGAGCTGGAAAACGTGAGGAGGAGTGAGGTGGAGGTGAGAGGAATGAGTGATGGTGGTGTGATTCGATTAGAGGAAGAGGGAGATGTGATGTTGGAGAAGGTCACAGTTAAAGACTTGGGTGACGAGCAGTGAAGAATGAGGCATCGACACTGATTGTAGTAATCACTAAACTAGTTTTGGGAATTGATTCAGACCATGTTATATTATTGGGCTGATGTATTTTGCCTCGGGTTACAGTGACTCATCGCAGTAATAGTTTATTAATAGTTCGCAGGGTGCATTATATTGCCAGCCTGAGCATATACAAATAAATATCCAGAGCTTTTCTCCATCACAAAACCTCATATATTTGTATGTGTTTATCAACTGAGGAGCTTCTTCATGTCTTACCAAGGCTTTTTTTTTTTTTGCTGTCTCAACGTAGGTTTAGCATAAGTTACCTTGAGGTTGGGTTGACTTGGAAAAAACAGAGTAGTGGAAACCTTGAACTGATGCTGGCAGGAAGGGAGAAGAGTGCATCTTAGAAACGATAGTGGTGATTTATTAACACACAGGACGAATACCGGCAGGCCAGAGTCACAAATCTGATGGAAACGAGAAGCCCAAAAAAAAAAGTTTCTGGCTGGCAAAGATGGATAGATTGATTGACTGAAGGAGAGATGATAAGTAGGCCAACGAGCGAGTGAGGGAGAAACTGAGATTGGAGCTGAAAATTGGTTATTTATCTCCACTATCGGCCTTTTTTTCGGCAGAATGGGGTAAAAAAAGAAAAAAAAAAGTCTGTGAGAGGAAGAAAGTTACGGAAGAAGGGGAGAGGAGAGAAAGGTGAGGGGGCAAGTGAGAATAGGGGAGGCAGTGATGGAGGGAAGGATATGAAGGCGAGGAGACATAAAAGAGGAGGAAAAGAGGTGAGTGGTAATTACAGGAGTGGAGACGATGATGGAGGATCTGCTGTGAGAGCAAAGAGAAAGAAGAGAAGAGAGAGGTCATGGTGTAGTGGAAGGCTATAACTCCAGATGAGCTCTTTATGTAGCTGCACTACAGAAAGTTATGCGTTCCTCTGGCTGATATATGGTGTTGTTAATTCTTTGCCTCACTCCCGGGTCCCACAGTCAACACTCAAAAAAACATCCAGTGTGTTTGCAATGTAAATCCGAGTCTTATTTAATCTCTATTTACTTTCGGCTCACGACTCCGTGGCCAAAAAAAAAAAAAGAAAGAAAAAATTAGCAACTTTTACATTTACACAGCGAACGCATCAGCTTTTCCATCATTATGAGTTATGGCCTCTTTTGATTTGGACAGAGCCGAGTGGCAGAATATCAAAACAATTAACAACCAGCAGAGCACGGACAATAAACACACACACACACACACACACACACACACACACACACACACACACACACACACACACACACACACACACACACACACACAACACACACACACACACACACACACACACACGAAATCACCAGGCCACAGTTGATGAGATGAACTGCATCCTTGGTCTGGAGCCAAACAGCCAACCAATTAACCACGACAGGGAGCAGAGGAGGACAGAGAGAGGTTAGAGGCAGACAAGGCACATGCTATTTGTTCTGCTGATTAAGATCCATGTTTTTTTCTGTACTGACTCATAGCAATGCAAACACTGGAATTTTTCCTCACTGATATCATGAAAAAGAATTTTCCTTGTCAGGTTTGCCTGTTTTTGCTGCGGTGATGGGCGATACAGATGCAGACATTGCTGTGACTGCACCGGCTCAGCTTAAAAAATGATTCAGCTCACACAGAAAAGCTAACATTTATTTTGGCGTGACATTATCCAACATCTTTGTTTTTGTTTTTCCTTGAAAATGTTCCTGTAAGATTGTGACTGTCAGACTGTTGTCTGTTTCTTAACTACAGCCATTCAGTATTCTTGGTAACACACAGAAATTGTATATTATATGTCCTGAATAATGAGATCATCATCATCAAATATGCAATATAAAAAGGTATAATTTTGTTATTAATTCCTACAGAGTAAACACGATTTAAGGCAATTATTGCCTGTTATCAGTGTATCATGCATGGCTACTCAGTGATAAGACTAGCATTAGAGATGGAGAAGGAGAGACATCTTGTTCTCACGGTAGCTTTATTACTCACTGTGTGGAAAAACAGATGGGTGTACATAAAGATGAAATGAGCTAATACAAGAATGGAAGAGGAAGAAATGAGGAACACGGATGGAGGGATAAACAAATTGGGGCCTGACTAGCAGCTGGGTAGATGATGTATGGATGGAGAGATGAAGAAATAACTTGGATGAAAAGATGGAAGAATTGAACTTCAGCTGAAGGACAGAGAACTAGATAGAAGATGGATGCAAGCATGGACAGATGTAGCGATGGTTGTATGGATGGACGGAGAATTCTTATGAATGACAGCTACTACACCAAAGCTTTTTCCCCATTGTGCAGGTTCTTCCACCTGCATTCAACGTTAAAAAAAATCCATTGTGTCAGAAGGTTGAAGCCTTCTTTGCACTACATAGCCCATGTTGCCATGGCGCCCTTACACTCCAAATATCTGTGCCAGACGGCAGTTTGGGTGATATGAATGAGGCAAAGGTGAAATGAGAAAGATCAAACAAATTCAGCCAGCTTTTAAAAGGGCAAGAACCGAGTGAGGAAAACAAGTGAAAAATGAAAACACCATGAGCGAGGGAGGAGAGAACACCAGCAACAAGTCTGCATAAAGGGAGATAAGAATGAAAAAAAAAAAAGCTATTGGAGAAAGAGGGACGCAGAAGGAGAAGGGAGGAAAGTGGAACACGGGGATTCAAAATTGTGGACCTGAGAAAAACGGCTTTCTTTATCATCTAATACACCTACACAACGGAGACGTGGCAGGGCGGACGGGAGGAAAAACAAAGAGGGTAAGAGATGAAGTGGGAGGGAGGAAATTTATGAAAGGGTGCGTGCAGGTGAAGTCAGCTTTCCATAAATAAAATGAGATGAATGAATATGAATTAGATCAGCAACAGACAAAGACAGACATACAGAGAGAGGGACAGCCAAAGTCAAAAACATAAACCGACACTAATGGTATTTGGTCAAAAATGATGCTGATTAAATTTATTGGCAAAATCCTAAATCATATTTGCAGAAATTCCAGCTGGCTATATGATACGTTTGTTTACAAAGATAAACATTTTCAAGATTGGATTCTGTCACGCTCTTCTTGTTCCCCCTCGAAACTTTATTATTAGCTGGTTGCCATGGCGATTTCACCACTAATAAAAATTTCCTGCTAATTCATTTTAATAAGAGTGTGATGAGAAGAAAGAGGAGGGGAGCAGCAGCAGCAGCAGAAGTGGTCCTGTAAACCAGCTCAATCCATTCATTTGGTGATAAGCCTCCGCAAACACACACCCACACCCACACTTAGTTCCACAAACGGTGAAGGGCCGCTAATGCAGCCGCGAATATGTCTAAGCGTCCTGCCAGAGCCACCTGTAGCTGCAAGTAATGAATCCTAAGCAAAGACAACTAGGCCGAATCAGTCAGGAATCACACATCGTCATTACGGAGCGATTCAATCCATTATATAGCTCGTGGGTGGCTTCCTCATGGAGGAAATGATGGCGATGAAGAGGATAGAGTGAAATAATGTTTGTGTTTTTGGCCTGAGTGGAGATGCTGCTATTTTTATCTGTATTAGTTATACCGATAAAAAAAAAAAAGTTCCTTTTCCTCTTGTTCCCTGCCTTTGCTATCATGAAACACATCACATTCATGCTTTTACAATGAAGACAGCCCTAAATAGTGTAAACCAACCTTGATACTTCCACGAAACCTTCACTGTGATCTCAGTGTTTCTGTCAGAGTATGAACACAGCGCTATGGAGGGACTGGCTGGTGAGGAGTGTGAAATGTGGAGGCACATCAGGCCTGCAGCCGAACAGACTGAGAGGACAGTGAAGCCTTCATTCACTCCCACTTGAATCAACCAACGCTACGAGTTTACCATCAGAGTGCGGGGAGGGACGTGTGTGGACTAGAAAAGAGAAATAAAGGAAAAACTGGCCAGACTGATGATAAATCATGACCAATTTGAAGCTATTCCTGGACCAAACAAATAGCTTCTCTGTCCACTTCCACTCTGAATTCTCTGACAAAAGCCGCTTTTCAGCGTCATACATTTTACTCAAGACATACTACACTGTCATTTTGTCGTTTTAACCTGTACGTGTGCAGGACAGAGCTTCACTAACATAATATGTGCTAAAAAAAAAGAACATACGTAATAAAGAGAAGATCAAATATGTGCCTTTTTTTCATCAGTTTACAGAAAAACGTAGCACTTGCTTACGTAAGCAGGTTGAAACTAATGCCAGGATGATTCACAAAACACCATCTGAACCAGATTTGGTGAATGCAGACACACAAACACACAAAAACTAGCATACTGCCCTGCTAATCACTGTGCCCATTAAAAAAAAAAAAAAAAAGGGTAAATAACGCTCTCTTAACTGTGAAAGCTGTGTTCATTTGACTGATAGGGAGTGCATTTGTGGCTACGTGCATGCCTATGTGTTTATGTGTGTGTGTGTGTGTGTGTGTGTGTGTGTTGCAGAGGTTAACATATCACAGCCTGCCGGATAGAGCCCCATCTGTTGCCTGCTGCACTCTGGCCCGTTCCAGGGGTGCCAAGGTAGCTGGGTGCCAACTTGACGCAAGCCAAGCCTTAATTCAAACACTGTTAGGCGGCCAAGCATAATGGTAGAGGCCAGGCTGCAGGGAGGGAGCGAGACGATCAGACAGGTGGGCAGACAGGCGAGCAGATAAAAGTGGCTCTACATGGCTAGTCACTATAGTCTGGTTCCTACCTCTTTGTTCATCCCTTTCATTTCCGCTCTTTACTAAAAATGCCCTCTTCTCGTGCTCTATCTGATTGCTTAACTCCCCGTCAGTGGTCATGTTCTGCCCATTCCCCACCTCCTCAGTCTGCTAATTATCTCTGACTGTTTCTCTTTGTCGCTCCTGCCCTGACCAGTCGGTTAAATGGATGCTTGATTGTTGTAGGCTGTATCCGGGCTGGCTCTAGATGCACCAACGTGACTACTCCCTAGTACATCTGGTTACTGCGCGCGCACACACACACACGGACGGACAAAAAAAACCCACAAGCTTGAAGATCTACACACGTACCTCTAACAGGGCATTCATGTGCACACCTCACCTTCTCTCAAGCTGCTCATGTTCTATCCTGCTTGTGTGTGTGTGTGTGTGTAAAATATTGACCTTCTAGGTCTGCAAGAGGTTTAGAGAGCACATCTTCTACACGGGACATCACAGTTTCAGTCCACGTTCATAGCTGAGGCTCCGTGTATGAAATACCACTAATCTTGTTAATCGTGTCTATAGAAAAGAGTGTGTAAGTGTGTTGAGTACCTCTTTTGGCCAAAATTGTCTATAATGCCACCAAAGAACATTTAAAACAATTAATATTCATGCAATAAATGTACAAAGCAGTTATATATCTGCATTGGCTGTTGCTACTTCTGTCGATAGTCAACAGCACAAGTTGGGGCTATATGCAAGTTTTCTCTGCTGCTGAACTTGGTCTCTTTCCGGAAGCAGGTGGTGGCGATTGTGGCTTCAGACAAGAGCTTCAGCCATTGTTTTCTTTTTAATAAAGGAACTAGTAATACGACCTCTGAGCAGCGCCAAAACTTCGGGGCAGATTGGAGGCTACAGTGAGTCAGTATCAGAGAGTGACGAGACGGGCCGGGGCTAGCTGGTTAGCACACAGTAGAAGAAAAGACGTGATAGAAACAAGAGTTAACATTGGTGTTTCTTTCCACCTCTTGAGACATCTCTTGGTGAGCAAAGGGATGAAGTTTAATGCTGAACTCCACACAACGTTGCTTCTGGACTGTTAGGCCTAACAAAGCAGCTGTTAATGCTAACGTTAGCTATGTAGCGATAGCAAAACTTACAAATAGCTCCTTTAATTTCAACGTTGTCTCGTGAGGATATGAGCGTACTGATTTGGCATTTTTAGAAATCCTGCTGTCCGAATAAATTATTCTATGAATATTGTAGAAGTTAAATGATTGAACAGTTTGCTGCATTAATTAGAACATTTTAACATTCATTTTGACTATTTTCAATGCATGAAATCAATATTATGATATTGATTTCAACCATATCCTTGTTCTGAACTGTGTCGCAGACTGTCGGGTGAGCAGCATGAAGGACGTACTTCCTTATCCACTGTACAGCCACTCCATTGCCCCTGTTAGTATAGTGTGTACTATGAAGTAATACAGAGGGTGTAGGGTATAATGGAGCTGCTGTGAATGACTCAAACAACAAAGCATATATAATGAGGTGTAGAGTGTAACGAAAATGAAAAGGTTCTTGTCTTCTTTCTTGAATGTATAAATCTATAGATGCTTTAATTGTGAGCTTTTCTTATGATGTGTAAATGTGTAAGATGTTTGGATGACATTTTATCTGACATGTACACGTGGTCTGACCTGCAGTAAGCCAGACCTCCCCCCTCAGTCTATACCATGAGATAAACAATGATGTAACAAAGGTATTGAGTTGCGTTTACGCCACCTGTGGTTCTTGTCCTCCATCTGTAGTGTGTAGACCATGTCGTCGGCGATCAGGGAGCGCGTGTGGCTGGCGTTTTCGCCCCACTTCAGCTTCAGGCTCTGAGGGCCGGCCGCCGAGCATTCGAGGGGGGGCGGGGCTGGAGGGAGGGGACGTGTCCTCGCCTGCAGGGGTGGACTCGTGGGACTGGAGCCGATGGCATTCACCGCCTGGATCTGCACACTGCGAGCCACGAGAGAAGAGAAGGAGATTATGATTTGTTTATTTGAGTGTTACACTGCTTATCTTTGATCATTTCTTGATCAGATGTTTAGAGAAATGTGTTGGTGGTGAAAATGCAACATGTTGAACGTGTGCAGGGATTTAAGGTCATGCCCCAAATGTGCATGTACATGAAACTGCTGGATAATGTATGTACCATGTTGTTTGCAGACCTATTTGTCTAACGGTGGGGTAATTTTCAGCGAAGAGGCTGATCTGGTGTATTAGCTTTGACCTTGGATCCCTTCTCCCATCACCATTCTCCTCTTCATTACAATTCAATGTTCTCTCCAGGATCAGACGTCAGTGTTTCAGACCAGTCAGCTCACCATTTTCCACAATGTACAGTAGTGTGCAAGGAAAAATCCTATCACTGCTACACAGTGTTCTCTAAGATTTACTGTTGTGAAAGAACTTTTTATTTTCCAACAGAAAACTATTTCTTTCTTTCTTTTTTAAAAAAATAACTTGATTAACTTTTGTTCTTCACAAAGAGATAGAGATAATAAACAGCAGTACACAAGTTCAAATGGGTTCTGAACTAAGTAACTATAAAAGGAGAGAAGTCTGAGTGTATATGTATTTTGTATTGTTGACCCATACTATACAACACGCACACAAACATACACATATGTGCTGCTAATTAAAAAAAAAACACTGGCAGAAATGGATTTCTGTTTTTGAAAATATCCCTGCTGCCTTTCTTCTAGGAACCCCCTCCCCCTCCTTGCCCCTTTTCTGTCAATGTCTGATCAGCTGATTAGCATCCATAGCAGAGGCCCTCGGCTAGAGAGCGTCTGCCGTCATTTGACATTTAATTGCTGATCCTCTGTAACTGTAACCTTTCATTATAATTCACTCAGCTGAGTGAAGACAGGGAAGAAAGGGCAATGTTCACCCATCCACTGGGGTAATTAAGCATAAAGATAAAAGATGATGAGAGACTGAAAAGGAAGAGGATGGAAGATAAAGAAGCTTAGCTTTTGATGATGAGGGATTCCATTTAGTCATGAGGGGATTTGCATATGAAAGTTCAGAATAGATGCAGTTTTGTTTTGTGAAATAAAAACTAAGGAAAAGACACTCTGAACAAAAAGGTGGCAAGTAAGTGGTCACTGCACAACCACAAGGCTTTGGGTAACCATGTTTCATGCTGAGCAAAACACTTAACCCCCTACGTGCTCACCTACTGCATGACTAAAATGTAAATACAATGGCAGTTTATGAAGTGGAAAACAATGTACCTTCCTGGAAATTTCTCTATTTTGGGACTTTTCTCAAAAGCCAACGTGAGCAGCTAACTACGTGTTGATAGATTTTCATGTCAGTGTAAGAGTACACTCAGTAACACTGCAGGTTTAGTGAATCTGTGTTCCATCATATGTGACTGTGTGGCAGTTATCCGCTTATGGTACCTGTATAGACTCAAATACCTTTAACATTATTAATGGACTGTGACATTAAGCAAAGGCTGGTTGTGAAACCTTGTATCTTAAAAAAAAAGCCACTGATGAAAAGAAATCTCTGCAGCCAAATTTTTACTGAAGACGACGCACGAAGGTTATGAAGCTTTTAGTGAAAACATGACATTTTTTTTTAAAAACCTTTTTTAAATTTTAACATCTAAATGACTATTTTTCTCTTGAACATAAAACTATTTCTAACCTCAGAATGAAGACATTTTAAACCTCCACTGGAGCCGCACTCCTGACTGAGCAAACAACATTTACTATGGTCCTTAAGAAAGCCGTACATGCAAACAAAATATGAATAATATTATCTGAAGTACCCCACTGCTGTAAATAACAACCAGCTTTACTGTTACTAGCACACACACACACACACACACACACACACACACACACACACACACACACACACACACACACACACACACAGTGTTCTGCCTCAGTGGCAGCCATTACGCAAGAGAGCAAAGTGACATTAGGACAAAAACAACCTCAGAATGAAAACAATGGTGTGTGATCACACTGCCTCTTCACACACGACCCACCCTACCTCACACAGACATTGGACACCCTCTCTCCCTTTTTTCCCCCCAGTTGAAAGAATTCACTACACAGTCACATGCATGCACACAAACACAAGCACACACACATGTAATCAAAGAACTGCTTGCAAACACGTAACAGTAGCTGTTGATTCAGGTTACAAGCGGTTGTTTACTGTTGCTTAAGTGCGACATCACTGCTCATGTTGTGTATTAGGACAATCTCTATGGGAGGACAGGATGGAAATGTAGCATGAAGCCTTACTGGCCTGCCGATGAATCATCAGAGGTTACCTCAGCTTGTACACAACAAATTTACACACACAAAACAGCTGTTACAAACACAGACCTAAAAGGCACAGCATGGCTAAAAGACAGGTATTTACCAGACATGCAACATTGTACTTTAAATATGCATTATGGGAAATGTAGGATCCAGCTTTTTTGGAGCTTCACTCTCACCAGGGACTTAAAGTTTTTGTTGCTTTTGAGTCCCCCGACTTCATGTAAGGTCAAACTAAATCTTAACAATGTGAAAGGGGTGAATCATGACGACAAACCCATAGAGCTCCATCACTCGATTCAGTCCCTTCGGCTCTTTGGAGCATCGTCGTCTTGGTTCTTTTCTGCTTTTGTTCACTCTCAGAGCTTTGATAAGACCACTTTCAGCTTTTAGCAGGCAGCTGCTTTAAATAAATAAAAAACTAAAAAAAAAAACTAAAAAAAAAACTCCAGACACCCACAGTACACTTGCCACTCAGTATCAAACCTTACATTCATCAGGCTGGCTTCATGCTATCTACTAGATGAGTAAATAGACAAGTGTTTGCTAACATGTCGGTGGTCAGATGGGTCAATATCTGTTAATGCACTTTTATTTTTCCAATATTTAACTGTGGTTTAAAATGGAACTGACACCTGATGTTAATGGACATGTGCCCACGTTAATGTCTGTAGTAATGCATTTTTATTTTTTACAAAATGTCAACCCAATGATTTATGATCATCATCAACAACGGCATCAGTTTCTGTGTTCTACTGATTTCTGTCAGTACCTGTATTCGGTGTCTGGCTTCAGGTCCGTGACAAGGTGACTTGTGCCTGATTCCACAGTGATGGTTTGGTCGTCCAGGGTGATGACGTAGGAGGAGATCTCCGCCCCGTTGCTGTTCGGCTCGTCCCATTTCAGGAAGAGGCAGGTAGACGGGGAGTGACCCGACTCCGAGGAGGTCGGGAGGTCCAGGAGGGCGAGGGACGAGACCTGGTCGGGATTTGTCGCCGGGGTCCTGAAACTCACCTGCTCACTGTAAGGACCGGCACCCGCCTGATTCACCGCCTGAGTGGGAGACACAAAAATACAGAGAGGGTGAGAGAGATGAAGAAAGTGAGGGGTGGAAAAAAAGAGGATGAATAGAGACAGAGACCAAACTGTACAGATGAAGGTTCAGAGTGAAAAGGAAAAGAGACAAAAGCGAAATGAATTGGCAGAGGAGTAGCACAGACAAAGAGCAAGAGAAAGTAAAATAGAGGCGAGAAGAGGGACATGAATTCAAATTAGCTGTGAAAGAACATTAGTCTCTTCCTTGTGCTGTGTAACACATTTACATTCACCTCAAGCACCGTCTATTAAACGTACTTCTATCGCTTTTGATTTATAATCATCTACTTTTTTGTCTCACACAAGCTCAGTGAGGAGGAAGCCAGGACAGAGTACTCCAGCTTTTTAAGAATACATCCGTTATATTTTGAAAGTAAAATTTAAAAAAATAAATAAACAAATGCTTAAATTGTTTCCCCTTATTTCTTTTAATTTGCAGGCAAAATGTGCACTTTCTGTTAAACGCATCAAGACAAAACAAAACAACCTATTTGCAAAAAAGTGGATTTATCGTAATTGTCAAAAATATGCAAAACTTCCAAGAACATGACAAACACTTCAGTTTTTTGGTTAAAAAAAAAAAAGCCACTTTCCAAGAACAGCTCAGAAATATTAAGTTGAGTCCACACCAAGGTCCAAAGTTAATAGTAAGACTTTTCTGTAAGTACACACTGCAACCTACTCCTTTGTCTTGGCAGAGAACTGTCTACATTCCTCGAGGGTCCCAGATAAGAAAAATTATATTTCAGTAGCATTTTCTGATTTATCTTCAGCTGTCAAATAAATTAAAAAAAAAAAAAAAAAAATGATCTGAGGAAGTCTTGATTTACCTCAATGCGATAGTGTCTGAATATTTTAAGTGTTCTAATAAAACAAGCGCTTGTCAAGCTGTGACATCTGACACGATAAAGCTTCCTCTCCAGGTCCATCACATCAGGAGTCATCACTGAGGTCAACCGCACCAGTGTCTCGCGTGATCCGTTCTTGCGGGTTCATTTGTCGTATTGTTACACATATAAACGCGCAGCTGCATCAACGCACATAAAACACATACAAACACATACACACACGCACGAAACCATTGATTAGGACATTTAGGATGACCTTGTCCTGTCCTCTAAACTTTATAAATGAACCCATAAAAGAAGAGAGCCATAAAACATACTTTTATTGGATTGGTAGCTTTAGAGGGTACATCAGAGAAAGAAAGCGAGGGAGAGAGAGAGAGAGAGAGAGAGAGAGAGAGAGAGAGAGAGAGAGAGAGAGCAGTTATTTATGCATCAGATTAAGAGTCAGGGCACAAATAGAATCAATTACCGTCAGACCTTCAGTGGTCTCTGACTGTTCGTGTGTCCTTCTTGCTTTTTGATGCTTCCTTTGGCTATATTTGTATATTTGTTCATGTCCTGACTGAGTGTTTTTGTCACTCTTATAATTGTGTGCGTGTGTGTGTGTACATGTATTTCATGTCCATAAGCTGCTTTGAGTGCATGTTTCTGTCTGTGTTACCTGTAGCCTGCAGCAGTAGTCTGTGGCAGGCGTCAGGTCTGACAGCTCACACTGTGTGGCAGATCCACAGTAGATGAGCTCCATGGGTTCGTCTTCCCTCGCCCACTCCAAGCGATATTCAGAGATGTCTGTACCCGAACCCTCAGGACTCTGCAAAACACAGAAACACACACACACACAAACACACACTCAGCTCAGAGAAATCAATAGGAACTTGGAATCAAAAAAAAGAAATACTGCCATAAATGAATTCAAAATGCAATAAAACCTAAAAAGCTGTCTTTCAAACAGAAAGTAAACAGAGTTAGACACAGGGCTATGTTAAAGCAGGCCAAGGGGAACTGAGTGTCAGACTGTTAAAGATAGGTTTATAGGCTGTGAACAACAGTCTCCTGGGTCCACTTGTCAACAACAACCCAGGCAGACAAATTTAAAGCGGCAGGTTTTTATGTCAGTAGAAACAGAAAAAGGAGAGTTTGAGCATCTTTAGACAGCTTTTTAAAAAAAATGTTTCCTGTGTGTTTGTCTCACCTCCCAGTTGAGCGATACGCAGGTGTTGCTGGTGAGAGTGATGAGTGGCGCCCCGCACTGGCCGGGAGGACCCGCTGCAGTCGTCACCTCTGTCGGGTCAGAGTACACTCCCAACTACAAGAGACACACACACACACACACACACACACACACACACACACAGACACACACACACAATTAGAGGTATGTTTAACCTAACACAAGTGCAAGAGAAATCACGAATCTATATGTGCCTGTAAGTGTGTGGGTTTGTACACGTGAGTCATGAGGTTCTTTGGCGTCCCCTGCCTGCTTCGTATTTTTAAGTGTGTTGTGTTTGTGGCTGCGTTCGATCAGCCAGTCTGAGTGCTTGCTCTAGAGGTCTCGTCAGTGTGGATAATCAATGCAATAAGATGTTAACTCCAGACTGTGAAACACTGCTGCATCCAAACATGACCACTGTTAGACTGTCTGGGACACTCTGACCTAATCGCTACTGGCCCTGTTTATCTGACTGTGTGTGTTTGTGTGTGTGTGTGTGTGTGTGTGTGTGTGTGTGTGTGTGTGTGTGTGTGTATATATAACAGTAGACTTCAAGGCCATAACAACCGTTACACAAAGAATTTCAAGCTTGGCAAGTGGAAAATAAGAATTTGTGTGGATTTTATGGTCTCGCCTGTTGAATTACTGTTTGATGGGTTTTCTTTTCTTTCTTTCTTTTTTTTTTTTTACGGAGGATATTCCCGCTGTGTGAATAACTCACCCCTGCCTCGTTGGCAGCCCGCAGTCGGAAGCTGTACGTGGCACCAGGTAGCAGACTGCCGACGGTGCACTGCAACTCCGACCCGTGGTACACCTCTGTCGGCTTGGCGTCCCCCTCGCTCATCTCCAGACTGAACACACACTCCTCACACACTCCCTCAGAGACAGGGGAGTCTAAGCAGCCAGAGGTAGAGGAAGAGAAGTGATCAGACGACAAAAATCATGTGTAACGGAAAGACGCGCTGTTTGACATGACGTGTGTTTACAGATCAGTTCATCAGGTACATTTCAGTAATTTCCAAGGGATTCTTTCCTCCACCAGATGCTTAATTTTGGTTGCAGTGCGGTGAAAGTAATAAATGATGGAGACAGTGGGGAAAGCCCTCCAATACATTATGTCTGACCTTCAGCTCGAGCTAGTAATTGCAGCAGTGCTGCCTGAATGTGAGCTTATTAGGGCTGTGGCCAGCTGTATTAAACTTGGTAAAGCAGGAACTTCCTCTGCGATTCAGGCTGGGAGATTTTGCCTGCCAGCAGATAACAGTACTAATCTGCAATAATGGGCCGACATTAGGAGAGTTAAGTCAGATATGAGGCTAGGTTAGGCCTTTAATGGGCTAAATTAGGGCTCAATTAAGCTGAAACATGGTTGACTGAGGTTACATTAGAACTGGCCAGGAAACATATTAAACTGCCAGAGGGTTGATTTAGCTGACTTGTGTAAAAAAAAAAAATAAAAAAAAAAAAAATTCAAAAATATTCTAGTAAATCAAACTAAACCCAGTGTACGTGGACGGCTGCACTCACCCCATTCTAACTGCACTTCCTTGTGTTTGGCTTTACCCACAATCCTTGGCGGCTGGCAGGGCCCTGGCGGAACGCTTAATGTACGAACCGGAACACTGACAGTGCACTTCAGGAGCAAAGACAAACACAGGAAATCAAAACAGAAGAGAGGGAACAAAAACATTATTAACAACTGGCATAAATGTTGATTATGATACATTGTTGATTATGTGTGTGTGTGTGTGTGTGTGTGTGTGTGTGTGTGTGTGTGTGTGTGCGCACACTGTAGATGTTCCCACATTTTTCTGTGTAACTCAACAACTGTTTGTGAAAATTCAACGTTAACAGTTTACAATGTTAAAGTTGTGTGTGTGTGTGTGTGTGTGTCTTACCGGGCTGTGTCCTCCGGTGGTGATGCTGCACACACGTAGGCGGTAGAAGGTGCCAGGTGTCAGGCGCTCACACATGCATTCTGTTGCTGGACCACTGTACGCTACCTCCCACTGGCTCGCTGCACCAACAAGCACATACACACACACAAAATAAAAATACAATAACACAACCCATCACATACGCAAGCATAAGTGCATATACATAATCTCCTGCTGTTACGCATGTTCTTCTGCAGTCGACTTCATCATTTTCCCAGAAACACAATCCCATTGACCTAATTTATATCTGTTCACCACTTTGTGTTGCCAGTGTTAGATTGTGTAGGCCTGTGCAATTCATTATTCCACCTGTGAAGCAGCTCTCATGTTATGCAAATTTAAGTCCTGTTTACACCAAAAGCAATTTTATGTGAGGTTTTTTTTTTTATATATATAAAACTCTGTCTAATAAACTGACAACAACATAAAGTGGATTTCACATAAACTTCCAAGCACAACACATCAAAGTGACGGTAACTGTTGTACGGAAAATGTCTTAGTTCACCCAAACATCTGTTTCAGAGCAGTAACGCACAAAACGTATGAATATGATGAATCACAGAAAACACAATGTGATGAGTCAGACTCATCCTGAGAGTTCACCACTGCACCCACTGGTACAACTCAGCCAGAGTGATGATGAAAGGTGATGAGGTGAAAAGAGCAGAGGAAAAAGGAGGAGAGACAGAGACAATGTACAGATGATGGAGAGGGAGGGAAAACGAGTTAGCGCTGATGTTTCAGAATTAAGATTAATATCTGACTTTTTTTGTGTTTTAACTAATGAATGCACCGCTGAAGTAGATTACATAAATCACATCACATCCTGTCACCGATGGAAAAACAAAGTAAGAGCTGAATTACTAAATTACATCAATTAAGCCTAATTAACCAATTTATCCCGATCCACTGGACTGACTGAATGACTGCTGATCCAAATTACTTTCATGTTTCACATTAAACACAAGTCTCCAATAAACAACTCATTCCTCTTTCACTGATGAAATACAGATTCAATGCAATCACACCTCCTTTCTCTTCCTGCCATTATAGAGTGAAAGAAATAGGAGGACATTTAGTGTCATGGAGTTGCTGATGTGAGGAAATCCAAACGACGCTGAGCGTTAAATTGATGCTAACAAAGAGTGAATTACGGAAGCTATTCTTCACAGAGGAGTAAGTGAAGGAAATGGATATATTGAAAGAACAAGCACAGGGGACAGAGGACAGATGGAACATTTTGAGCTTTATTCTGGACTCAAATTAACCGATGGATGGATGGACAGACAAACTGAGATGGATGGAAATGATAGATGTAGGTCGTACCTTCGGAGCACCCCTCAGAGATCTCTAGCAGGTATGTAAGAGCCTCTGAGCCCCCGTTGTCCTGTGGAGGATCTGTTGGAGCAATCGATTGGTTGATTTTAGTTTAGGGATGAAATCACTTATACACTCAGACACATACATGTAAAAAAAATTACAACATGTTTCTTTATGGCTTTGGGAAAAGGTGCGCCTACAATGAGTCAACCAGCACAAAATCTATGAAAATGTTCATATGGTACATGCATAAGTCGTCAGTTGAGACTTTTTCATGACACAATAACTCATAAATAAACCGTCGGGGGGTTGGGGCAGATTGTTTGTGTTTCAGCCAGACAAGAAGTTAATATTCCCCCAAAAGCAGCTGCCAAATGTTTCCTTAGCAACAGATCTGATAAGAAAACACTCAAGTTTCGATCATTTCTTCAGACACCATGATGCTAAATATGAAATAATACACCTCTGGGGATGATTTATCCTGAGATTATGAAGTGCATCAGCAGCACTGGAAACAATCCACTTGGCTGAGCCTCGTCTGATACTTACTGTATCAACATTGTTGCAATAATCACAGTTGCACTTTTCTAATAAATGACTGCCTGAAGCAAAAATAAACCACACAATGATGGAACTACTACTATTACTGCTGTCCGAGTCAAATCAATGATATGAATGCCGTGTTTACAATGTTTGAGAAGTATTAGAGAGAGGACCCGGAGTCCGGCAGTGCTAACGCAGGACAGATGGATGACAGCCGACATGATGGCTTTTATGGCCGCTCAGTTCAATGATAACACCCCAGAGGCAGCAGCTTGTCATGGTTTTATTCTGCGACATGCTCTGCTAGATTTTTGCTTTTTTTTTTTTTTTTTGTCAAGTCTTTCTGAACTGCCCCACACTGGGAAAAAAAAGATTCATTTAGATGCAATGGTATGTTAAGATTTTCATCCTGTACGTGCATATCCTCTTGCATCTTGCAAATGTTTGTGTATTATAAACATTCTCCATCTTCTTTCTTTGTGTGGCAGTGTATAGCACGATGTGCATGTGCGTCTTTTTACCCCATGTGACGGTGAATCCGTAGGGCGTTGCCGCGGTGACACAGGGTGTAGATGGAGGGCCTGGTTTGTCTGGATTGGTGGTGCACACCAACACTTCGCTGGGACTGCTCTTTCCCTCCATGTTCGACGCTATGAGCTGCAGGGAGGGAGGGAAAACGGGACAGTGCGGAGGAAGGGAGGAAGAGAGGAGAGCGAGGGGTGAACAAAAAAGGAGAAGAAGAGGGTGACAGAAAGACGGGATACAGATGAGGGAAAGAAAAATGAAGAGGGGGTAAGAGAAGAGACAATGAGTAACGATGCAGCGGAAGACAAAAAAGATTCACAGTGAGCGTGGTTAGATGACAGAACAGAAGCTGCAGACAAATCTTTCAGGGAGTAAAGTAAAGTAAGTGTCCTGATTAATAGGAGCCATTACTCTCTGCTCCTTCACCTGTGCGTCTCCTGGCTCATCTGCCTTCATTTCCCTTCAGCTTACTCCCTCCATTATCTCATCCGATGGACAATCTGCTTTGTTCCCAAAATGTTCACGGCGGATGAACATTACAAGGAAACACCGAGTTTGCTCCTCCGTGTGTGAGCATGTGTGTGTGTTTGCGAGCGAGGAGACGCGCACACACGTGTGTCAGAGTACATGCAAGGTGTTGTTCGAGATGAGAGCACCATAATAGGCATTAACACACATGCAAACACACTTAGAGATCTCTCGCCGTCGGAACATTTTGTTTCACGATGTCCTCAAATTACGAGCAGCCCATCACAGCTTTTAAGTAGAGCCGGACGGTGCTCTCTGCTCGCTAAATAGCTGCTGAATTGCCTTCTTTCACCACTCTTTAAATTGCAGCCAATTCTCTGGTGGTAAAATACTGTATTTCTTCCTAGATTGATGGATGTTATATTGCCACTGAAAGCCACCTGGACAGGTTGGTATCCTTGGAAACGCTTTTATTTAACAAGAGAACATCACTGACTGGGAATTGATCAAGTAAGAAAACTGAAGAGGCGGACGAGATGACTTTACTCAACACTACAGCTGAAATCAAACAAAACTAAAAGATATGTTCACAACAAAGAGAAAGAAGAGAGTTAGATGAGAAGATTGATTCTGCTCCGATAAGGTAGGATGTAAGGATGTAACGTAGGAGTGAAATGATAGCGGCATCAATCTTCTCTGCTAACTCTTAACAAGAGAGCAAATTTTTCAAGTGGATTCTCCAAAATGTCTTCTAAATCATTTTTCATCAACACAGATGTGGGGTTAAAAGTGAAGAACCGAGCAATATATAGTTCTACTCTAATCGTTTTCTCATCCACAAAAATGCACACAGGGGAAACTCTCATGTTGCGTCTTCACTTACCCTGAATTTATACTGTGTACTCCTCTTCAGGCCTTGTACAGTACAGGTCAAGTTTTCTCCAGTGTACTTTGGATGAAAGTCTGTTCCCTGTGGGATATACAGTGTCAGTAGTGTGTGTGTATAAGAGCTTCATTCAGCTTCTTTTATTTGGATCAGTGTACATTTTTGAGCATATGGAGATATATATATATATATATATATATATATATATATATATATATATATATATATATATATACACACACACACATATATATATTTTCCCCTTCATCATCAGTTTTTTGAAAGTACATCACTTCCTGGTGGTCTTTTTTTATTCTCCTCCTTCTATTCCTGTGGGATTCAACTGACTGACAGAACAGAGCTCAGTCAAATAATACAATAAGAGAAAGTTTCACAAAACCAAATTAAGGTTTCATGTTTACAATGATGGATTATGGATAATGTAGTTCCTGCCACTTTTAAACCTATGAGGGCTGTTGTTAATGTAATGAACCTGTACCAGTTATATAAGCTTTGTAAATGTATGGGTGTTTTGTGTGTGTGTGTGTGTGTGTGTGTGTGTGTGTGTGTGTGTGTGTGTGTGTGTGTGTGTGGGGTACTCACGCTGTTGTCCTCCTGGATCTCGAGTGTGTATTTGAGCTGCTCCTCGCTGGGACTGCCCTCAGGACGTCCCCACTCCAGGGTCACCCAGGACACCCCTGCCCTGACCAGCCGCGGTGCCAGAGGCAGAGCAGGCAGGGTGCCCATGGTGTAAAACACCACCTCTGTGCTGAAGCCACTGCACGAAACACAAACACATTTCCATTCCATTCACATTTTGTTTGTTTTTTTTTTTATTTAAAATACTGAGGCAAATCACTGACTTCTTGGGTCATTACTTTTGAGGGAGAAGCGACAGCAGCGTGAGAGAGAAGGGAGGCCGTGCATCATGAATTACACATTCAGCAGCGAGGGAGAGAGGAGAGGAAGAAGAAATAGGAACAGAACACTGATGTGAGTGCTCATTTGAAGGGAGTGCATTTGCGGTTGCAGGTGAGGATGGCGTGTGTGTGTGTGTGTGTGTGTGTGTGTGGGGAGCTCCCAGTGGAGATAATAAAGAAAGTTAAAGACGAGTCATGACAGGGGGAAGATAAGATATATGTGTGTCAGAAAATATAGAGGAGGGGAAGGGGGGGGGTTCTTAGAATACATCCAGCAGCAGAAATCTGAGAGGTTGTAAAACTTTTATCAAGAAAGAAAAATAGTGAGTAACCAAAAGCGTGTGCCGGAGTATGTTTGTGTGAGTATGTGTCTCCGCCGCTTCAAAGGAGGCTTCAAGCTGAAGGATGTTTTAAGGCCGCCTTGAGTTCAGCCAGAGGGCTCATCATATCCCTTCGCCTCGCTCCTGATCCCCTCCATCACCCCACACCCCAGCACCCTTACCCTGTCACCCGAACGACTGCACTCCCCGCCATAATGACAAAGAGGGAGAGGAGGAGAGGACGGAGGAAATGGAGGGAAAATGACAGAGGGAGAGGACTCATCTCACATGCTACAGACAAGCTGCAGCGTGTTTGTGTCAGTCCGTGTTATCAGAGTCGGTGTGGCGTACGGTGCATGTCGTGGCCGACACTGATACAGTTTGGTCCAATAGGTATCAGTATCCATGGTTACTGAAATATGGTCTGAGATCTCACAAGAGGCCAACTTTCAGCTTCTCTTTTTAAAAAGCCATCATGTACTTCAATAAATCCCTGCTCCGGCTGTATGTGAACAAGGAGCAGCAAAGAGTTATGACATCTGCCTTCCGTGTTGTTTGCGACGATGTGTGCAGTGTACGTGTTTGTGTCGCTTCGGTACCTTGTGCCGATGTCGTTGTGCGCAGCCACTCTGAACGTGTAGCCACAGGCGGGAAACAGTCGTGTCAGCTTACAGTGTCTCTGGCTCCCAAAGTAACATTCTCTGAAAACACTGTTCTTCTTTCCCTGCAGAGGAGGAAGAGGAGAGGAGAGGAGAGATGGATGAGGAGACAGAAAACAAAGTAAGATAAGATGAGAACAGGGGGGTAAGATTAATTGCATTAAGAGAAAAGTAAAACAGATGAGGAAAAAATTGCACATCAGAGTGAAAAAGTGTGGATGGGAGAAGAAGAGGGGGGGCCAGACAATGATTGAAAAAGCATAACTCACAGACTCAGTACATTTTATCTGAGGAGCCAAATGTTAATGTCTATTTGGTATAAGTGCCTTTTTTTTTTTTTTTAAATAAAGAGAAAAAAAGACAGATGATAGACATCATGAGGGGAACTCACCTCATCCCACTCGAGCAGGTAGTTTGTGATTTTGGATCCATTGTCACCCGGGGGCTGTGGATGACAGGGAAAATGGAAGAGGGGAGGAAGACGAGACGAGAGGCAAGAAAGAGAGAGGGAGAGATGGAGATTAGCCAAGGATTAAAGGCTGACACTGAGACAGACAAAATACCTGCCTGTGTTTTTATAATTGGCCTCACATCCTGTCTGGGTGACTGATGTCACGCTTTATCAGCGACAGTGATAGTTGGAGAAAAATTTGCTCGTGTGGAAAAGGTCAGAGAGGACGCAGCGATGCACCCTGACGGCACTGTGCAACAACGCAACATCCTCTCTCTACAAGGTGCTGCAGGGCTGATCGAGTCAAGCAGGAGGATAAACACACTGTTGACCTTCATCAGAGAGATAAGCTGTTTTTCTGATTGTTTTTTTTTTTTGCTAAGAATATGACTGTTCAAATACAATGTGGTAGATACAGACACACTGAATAAGACATAAAGAATCCGGATTGATTTATAATAACCCAAGTCCAAATTTGTAATCAAAAGTAATTGAAACACCATGAATTTAAAATCGCTCCAATGATTATTGGGGTTGGTGAAAAAGACTTTATCAGCTGTTTTCAGGGGGTGACTCAGCATAAAGATGTCTCTGCCTGTACCTTCCACTGTAGGGTAAGGGTGCTCTTGGTGCGGTGGGAGAGTTTCGGGGGTAACGGGACGTCTGGGACGCTGCAGTGTGTGGTGAACGAGCCGGCCTCTGAACACGAGCCTCGAACAGAGTTGTACATTGCTGAGACCCTGAAGCAAAAACACACACAAAAAGAGAGGTTTAAATATAGAAAAAAAAAAAAAAAAAAAAACGTGAGATGATTTCCTCTTTCAGCCAACGTGCAGATGTTTTATAGGTGAAGTGTGTGACACAGCGTCACGTTTACTCCAGTCCTTACCGTACGTGGTAATCCGTCGCTGGCCTTAGGTCTTTCAGATGGTACTCCAATTCTTCGCCACTAAAACACAAGCGCAGCATAAAGGTCACACCAGTGCACTTTCGCTCAGCTCATATGAACTGTATTTGTGTGTGTGTGTGTGTGTGTGTGTGTGTGTGTGTGTGTGTGTTACCTACCTGTATATGAGGCGATACTTTCCATCTCGTCCCTTATCTGAGAGAGAGACCTCATAGGAGCAGGACACAGGCATCCCGTTACTATGCCTGTTCACCAGCCCTGCCGGGGGGGCCCAGGACAGCCGTGCAGCGCGCGCCTGCACATTGGACACCTGTAAGACACACATAAACATATAAAATGTATGTTATATACAGAATGAAATAAAGTAGGGATCCCCTGGCACAATATTTTTCCTTGTAGGTGCTGTGGATTTAATACATTTTTCAGTTTGTACTTTGTTTCTATTTGATTCTTTTCTACGCCATTTCATTTTATTCTACTGTATTTTGCTCTATTCTATCCTGGGCAACTGTAATTCAACCCCAACGTATAAGTAAAATCGTTCTATCAAGGTGTGTTTTTTTTTTTTTTTTTACTATGACTTTGAACGTGTATGTGTGTTTTTGTGTGTCTGTCTATACGTTTGTGTGTGTATGTGTGTATCACAGTGAAACCACTATCCCAGATTTTGCTCCTCTTTCCGGTTCAGGCACATCCATGCCAGGAACACACAAGAAAATTAAAGTACACACACACACGCACACACACACACACACACACACACACACACACACACACACACACACACACAGAGAAAGAAAGAAGGTCTGTATGTTTGTGTGTTTAACTGTGTGTCTGCCTGCAAGTGCGTGCATGTTTATGGGAGTTGTAGCTGCAACACATGGTGGGTGAGCCAATTTAGCGTGATTTAGCACAGTCTGCTGCAATTCCAGACTCCACATCCACTGAATAGGCGATGAATGTGCCTTAAGGGAATGGCAAACCACAGCCATGCCTAGACTGTCTATGAGGAAGAGCAACAGACAGACAGGAAGGGAAGAGATGGAGAGACGCTTCACTGTCATTCCATGATCATAATGATTAGGTTTTATGAGCTCACGTCACTGCGTCCATATGTCGGAGAACATCTGTGTCTTTGATGGAATTTTAGTCCCGAGTCCAACCATTGTATCCATCACTTTGCTTATATGTCCACTGTGGACGGACTGATATGCTGCCGATGCAATAACAGTCTGATGTGCAAAGACGGTGGGCAGACAGAGAAAGAAACACAGTGAGACCAGGAAAAAAAAATGACAGAGAGCAGAACATAAAGATGATGAGAAAAAGAAATGAAGCATGAAGGGTGTCATTTAGAGCTTTGTCATCTTCTTGCCCTTTGGCCCTGAGAGACACCCTGTTCATCACCTGCAAATGATGTGACTGACAGACTGTCGAGCAAAGGACATTGAAAGTAAAGGGGTTTTCAGTATAGTGAAGTGTAATCTATTGTATATCCATCATAAGTTCTCATCACCCATTTTGACGTTTCACTCCATCTTTCTCGCTCATATATCCATACAATAGCTGCTTTTATGCACAGACTCTATGTAAGTCTGAGTCTAGTTTACAATGGGAAGGTCGCCTCAGACTGTGTTAATCCAATCACAATACACAGCAGGACACCCAATTCTTATTACTTTAGAAATATTACATTCCACTTTACATTGAACTCATTATAGAAAAGCATTTAGGGCCCACATCATGTTAGCATTACGACAGATAGGACAGGTGTAAATCGGAACACCGGTCCAGCCCCTACACCTTCGTCTTATCCACTCCGCCTTTCATCTGCACAGGACCGTCTCACACCAGTTAATATGGAGTGAAAGTGAACGACGACACCCACAGTGAGTCTCTGCACCAGTGCTGACTCTTCATTAGCCACTACCTCCTACCCAAAGTACAGGTCCCAGATGATGGATTATCATATCAATTTAAGCTCTCGCTCGGTAAAATCTTAACATTTTCATGCTCTAACTCATAAACCCATACCTTCACTTTTCCAATAGAACCTTTTTATAGTGGGTTTAAAATCACAGACTGTGCAGCAAACTGAAATAATAATAAAGAAAAACCTGTCACATTGTCCCTGGTTACATACTAACTACTGAACTGAATGAGCAAAGATTCTATCAGTGTCCATGGTGCCAGATGTTTCCTTCTCATAGCAGGGCGTTAACAGTTAAACGTGCGAGTGGCCATGATATCTATGCAAAAAGAAAAAGAGCAAAAAAAAAAAAAGCAAACAAAAAAAAACACCACCTTTTTTCAGGTTGTTTAAGGTTAAAAGTGTAGAGTAAGATGGTACAGGGGAGAACCCCCCCCCCCCCCCCAGTTTACGTCCCTCACCGCTCCTCACAATTCAATTCAGCTGAAGTAGACGCGCTTTACTGATATAAAAGGCATACGACACAACCAGGGGAGCGAGGTAATATTGTGAACATTTCTAAATTAAGAACTTTCTCATATAAGCCCCGTCTCTTGCAACACCTGCTACCATGTCTCTCTGGCACACAGCTGAATCCATCAACAGGCATTTTTCCATATGTAACCCATACCAAACTCTACTGCCTCTACTATAAATGCATTACAGTAAATGAGGGGTTACTGAAGTGTCAAAATGAAGTCACAGAAAGAAATCTCAACAATTGCTGTATCCCCTCTGTCCTTCCTTCTTCTATTTCCTCCCAGTATTAGCTATAATAAACTTGCTATATCAGTGTAAAGGTCGTCTGAGGTAACGAAGGTAGACAAATCACTGCTGTACATCATCTTCTGGTCTGTTTCATGTATCTAACGACACCCAGCTCTCTTTTTCCACTCCATTTTCCCTTTCTCTCATTGCTGCTTTTCTCGCTGTCTATTTCAGCCCCTGACATAAACTCACAGATATCAAATGGTCCAATTGCACAGCCTGCTGACCAAACTGCTTTAACTGGGGGAGTGAGCAATTCCCCTTCTCGCAAACTGTGTCTGCAGCTCATTCATTCACATTGCCCTTGAGGGAAGGAAAAGAGGCTGCTTCAGTGTTTACAGTGTGTTTTTCAGCTGACTGAGGCACAGTGGCCAACGAATGACGTGGATGAGCAGATGCTGCCCTCATGTGGCCAGGGTGAGCAGGGCTTAAATGATCCGTTGCCCTCAAGAGTAACTATCATTAAAGCCCTTGAAATGACAGAGATACGCTGCACACACCCATCACTACTTTTTCTTTTCTATTCTATTTTAGTGGAAGCGTCTCATTTTTATGTTAATCACAGAGACAGGATGGAAATATGGAAAAGACATCAAACCTCATGCCAGCTGTGACTGCATCAGACAAGGAGGTGATTGATGAAAGCGGTTATAAGTGCGTTGAATTTGTGTGTGTGTGTGTGTGTGTGTGTGTGTGTGTGTGCAGCTGTGGGAGGAAGGTTGCATACCAACCTGTGGTTTGTCGATTGTAGACAGCATGTCTTGAACACGCTTCCCCTCTGAGTCATGATCTGAGGAGACAAGAGGCAAAGACAAAAAGAGTGATGATCAAAAATCAATTACAGGAGGTATTTCTAATGTACTGTGGAGAGAGTGACAATGGGTGTGTGTGTGACACATGGAGATCATGCCGGGTCAAAATTGCAATCTCTGTGCACAATTCCTACATTTCTGAATATGATTCTGACTCTTGACCTTTTCTTTAAAAGAAAAAGAAAGAAGAAACATTCCACCATACCGAGTTTCAGAACAGATGCACATTAACAATTTTGGGAAAGAAAGAGCGGCTGCTGATTGACAGGGAGAGGTTTTTCAATTCCCATAAGCCGTGTCATTGTGATATCTAAAAATCTCTGGCTCATTATCCCCGGAGGTCAGCCAAGGTTTGAATGCAGATTGGGAAATTGTAGATTCAAGGAAAAAAATAAAGTCAGCTACAATGAGTTTTGACTCCCTTATCCACCCTAATATCGTCAGTGAAAATATCTAACCCAACTAGTAATTCAGTCATGTGTGAAAAAAAAGGAACAGTAATAGCCCAAAATAGAGTAAAAACAGACCTAAATTCTTGTGTTGTCTAACAGTGTGTGATGCAACACTTGTTTTCCTCCGCGAGCGCCTATTTCATCTCATCAAGTCACAGCCCCTTTGGAAAAAATCACTAAATTATCCAGCGCTCCTCAGAACAGGATTAGTCACGAATTCCTGACCGAGAGCAAACAAAACGGGGATCACCGGAAAAAAATGACTCATATTCCACAGTGACTCTTCTGTTTTTTTGGAGTCATTACTTCACAGAAAACATTATCTTAATCATTATTATGTATCATTTTCAATCAATTGTCCCTGCAATTATCCACAGAATGATGTGACATTAGCAGCGCTGTTGCAGACCCACAGTGCAGCTTGTTCTGCATGACACAATACAAAGCCATTTGTATATGTACTGTATGAAATGACGGAGTAGAAAAAAAAAAACATTTGTTCTGTTAAAATGATTTTATATCTTGGATATGAAAGTCAAAAAGTTCATCACTGTGGAAACAATGAGTGGGTTCGCTAGAAGAAAATGAATCAACGATAATCGTTTTTTATCATATATATATTTATATATCATATAATCAAGCAAAAAAAAAAACCTTTGCAGTTCTAGCTTCTCAAATGTGTAATTTTGTGTTTTTCTCGTTTTGCTGCTGCAAATTTGGGCAAAGACAAAACAAGCAATCTAAAGATGTCACATTTGTCTGTGTGGCATTTTTCACTTTCTTTGGACATTTCATATAATGAATTATTAATCAATTAATTAAAAAATAATGAAAGCATCACTCGATAGTGTAAATAGTTGTGTGTTGCAGGTCATAAAGGTCACTCATTCAGTATAAACTGCTGTCATGTAATGTGAGCTCTACCTGTGTTACGTGTTGCTGGGCAGCCTCTGGACAGTGTGAGATCAGGGCTACTCCATTGCAAGGGCATGTACACAAATACACTTATGGCATAAACACAAGCACACACCCATGCACAGGTCCGGTCCAGCGATGTGACATGGCTAAAGGTGATTTAGTGGACACTCGGGGTTGTAATGAGGGCGACTGTGTGAGTGTGTGTGTGTGTGTGTGTGTGTGTGTGTGTGTGCGCACATGTGTTGGTAATGGAAGTATTTCCCCCCTGTGTGATCCCCGCAGTTGAGGTTTTTCCGACCAGAGGAGGCCTGCTTTCTCCATCTGAGTCTGACCACTGTAAATCACACAGGATGTGCACGTGCGTGGGTGTGTGTGTGTGTGTGGGTGTGTGTGTGTGTGTGTGTGCATGAGTCTCCGTGGGGGTAAGGGTCAGCAATACAAATTATGTATGAAACGAGGTCTGTTTGATGAGTGTGTTACTGTGGTAAAGACACAAAAAACAAAACACATGCATATACACACCAATGCTCACAGTATACTTGTGTACAAAGTATGTGTTTTGGTCACTGTATTACTTAGAGCAAGTGATGAATGAGAGATTGTGTGCGTGCGTGTGTGAGTGGCTAAGTCCCTTTGACAGATTCTGTGGAGGAGAGGGCCTTACTGTGCCTGGGGGTACGCTTATGAGTCATGGCAACAGTGATGTCATGGAAGCACAACCTCAACTTGACCTCTGTGTGTGTGTGTGTGTGTGTGTGTGTGTGTGTGTGTGTGTGTGTGTGTGTGTGTGTGTGAGAGAGAGAGAGAGAGACAGAATAAAAAAGCAAGAGCAAGAGAGAGAGAGTGTGCGTGGGTGTGTGTGTTTGTGTGTGTGTGTGTGTCTCCAAAGTCCCAGTATTAGGTTACAGGAGAATGGTGATGGGTGATATGAGGAGGGTAGTTGAGCTACTGTGTATGCGTGTGTGTGTATGAGTGTGTGTGTGTATGAGTGCGTGTGTGTGTGTGTGTGTGTGTGTGTGTGTGTGTGCGTGTGTTGGGTCAGGCAGTGTTGGGAAAGTTCAACAGGTGAAGTACACATTCTGCATTACTGCTAGACACATTGGCTCATTAGTGCACTCTCTTGTCATTACCGCACGTGTCCCCCTTTCATCCATTTGGACAAAAGTGAACTTTTCTCTTTTATGGAATAAAGGCACAATTAGACTCACAGCTCCAGACATGAACAGGCTGACCCAGCTTATTCCACCCATTCATCACAGCTGATTGAAAAAGGAGAATATGGCCCGTTCAGTGCTGTGGTCCTGTAGCTACTTGTCAACTGCAGCTTACACCGCTAAGAAAAGAAGAGGTGGAATTCCATTACAGCATCATTTCAGCTGTCACGTTCAGCAAACAACAGATGTTCAAAATCAAACAACAGCCAGGGCTGATGTACGGCTTCACTGGAAGTTTGTGGTTTTAATCGGTAACGTGAGAAATTCGTTTTGTTTTTTTTCGATCGAGCTATGAAATTTAAAAAAAAAAAAGAAAAGAAATCAGATTCTGTTATTTCTTTGTTTTGACAGAAACAGGGGCTGTTTTTTTCTGAAGAAGCACTAAGGTTTGAATATTGATTTTTGAGGATGTCTTCAACTAAAAAAATTTTAAATTTAGTAGCTTATATAAAGACAGAATTAGGAATAAAGATGTTTAAACATTAAAGAGAGCCATGTACCTTCACTTCAAGACTGTTAAAAAAAATTAAAGTTCGCAAATTTCACACATACAGTAACATCTTCAACGCACTCCATTCAACCCCTTTCCTTCTGCTTACTTATTATATGTTAATTACAGTATAACTAGTTAAAAATTCTGGAGTTCCAGGTTGGCTTTTGGGCTGACTGCTGAGGTGGCAACACCTGATAAGATATCATTGTTTTTGTAGCTTTTTTCATTCATTTATTTATTGGAAAGAGTAAATGTAGGTCGGTGAAAGATTGCCATTACATTGTATACAAATCAGTGCTAGCTTCTCGAAATCACACAACCACATATAACTAATTGTAGTTATTCATATAACAGTTTATGTATTACATTTTATTCCATCCAGTAGATGGTATTCAATTCACTTTACTTTCTAGTGTTAATTTAGGCTCAAATCGGGGGCCTCCAAGACTGAATCCAGTGGCTACAGCCCGAATGAGACTTATTTAAACACTATGAAAAAAAATTGGCTAACCCAGAAACTCAGTTTGTGACAGAGACAGAGATTTATTTAATATTTCAGGAGACCAATAATAAAGTTTGAAAAACACTACTGCTTTACCTCACCGCTGAGTGTTATGACTCGCTGTGGTTGTTGGGTCCAGCTGTTTAAGTGTTTAATACAGAGAACAACCACAAAGAGTCGACGCTGACGGCTGAAACAGAAACGTAATCTCTTCCCAGTGCAACTCCACACACACACCCCCACCCCCGCACGCACACACACACCCCCGCACGCACACACACACACACACACAAATGCCCGCACACACACACACACACACACACACACACACACACACACTCTCTTCTGTCCTCACTGTCCCTCACCTCCTCTCTTCTGTTTATGTGCTGCCCACGCACCCTCACTTCCTCTCCTCGTCTGACCTCACATCCTGTCTGTGTCTGACCGCCTGTGTTTGATTACCGAGGACAGCCAGACGGAGCGAGGGAGCACAGCGGACAGCAGGAAAAGAAGAGGAATGAGGAATTGGGGAGGGGGGGAGCAGCAGCAGCAGCAGGCCGAGCCAAAACTAGGCAAGAAGGGGATTTAGAGGATGAAAGAGAGACACTGAAGGACAGACTGCAGAGAGAGAGAGAGAGAGGACAGGCAAGAGGAGTCTGGGTAAGAGATTAGGTACAAAAACACAAGGAAATTGAGAGACAAAGAGCGAGCCAGGGATCAACAAAGAGGAGGAGAAATGGCAGGATGAAAGAAGAGAGAAAGGAGAGGTCTTAGGAGGATGTGAGACAAGGATTACACAACCTTATGTGACATCATCAGAGGGCGTAGAGCAGGTGCGCACCACTGATCGAAGTGTAGTAGTAGTTATAGTACAACTACAAGCCACCAAAAACGTATTTTCTGAAGTTTTCTTTAAGCCTTCAATGTCCCTCAAGATAGGGTCGCAGGTGTCTCCTGGGTAATTTAACAAGACTACATGTTTATTTCATGGCCTTCTTTAATTATTTCAACTTGAGAAATCATGGGGGGGTTTTTTGGGCTGCTTTGGTATGGTGGGCCTATATGCTACACTAGCCATTAGCATCAGCGCTGTTGTTTGTGGAGAAGAATTAAGATACTCACAGGCACATATCAGAGCGGTGCAAATTAAGGATTATCTGGAATCTTAAAGGAACAGTTGAACATTTGTTACTGAGAGCTAGATAAGAAGAAGAATACCCATGTCACATCTGCACACTAAATATTAAGCTACAGCAAGCAGCCGATTACCTTAGCTAAGCATAAAGACAGGAGGAAACAGCTAGCCTGCCTCTCTCCCAAGGTTAAAAAAAATTCCAATTGAAACATGCCGTTACTACTATGTTTCTTCGCCATGCTTCATTCATTAACTTCCTGGACTGTCCATTGAAAGCTGGGAAACCTCGCAGTGACAACAAAGGCTTCAGCTGTTTGACCCCAGTTTCTGGTCTTTATGCGAAGCTAAGCTAACTGCTTGGCGTCTCTAGCTTTATAGCATACATACAGGAGAGTGGCATCAATCATATAATCTAACAATGCAAATAAATTTACTTATTAAAATGTCAAACTAGTCCTTCAACTGCTAAATGTTTTATCAGGTTTCTGTAAAGTATCAGTTGTAGCTTGAGCTCACTGTTTGAGGCACACACAGAACACTATGTTCAACTCTATGATATATTGATCAAAGTACCAGACATTTTCTAACATAGCTGCTCATCTTTTACCCCGATGACTCAGCCGGGAGAGTTTAATGGCTATCTCAGACTCTGACTCTGAGGTACTCCAATTTACAGTATAATCTACATAGAAAATGAATGGGACTTTTATTTCCAAAACCCTGGACACCTGAAATAACTCACCACTGCAACTCTTTTCCACGGAAGCAAGTAGGGAAACACATTGGATTACTTGGAAGCACACATTCATATAAATACCCAATGTGAGCCTCATTCTGACGCTATCCGATTCATTCCTTCCTCTGCTGTCTAATTCGACCGCCCTTGCTCCCCCAGTCTTCCTCAAGTTCATGTTTACAAGAATCTTTTTGTGATGTCGCACACCTACACACTTTAGAATTAATGGCGTCACTTGCAAAATGAGCTACAGTAAAATTGAGTCACTTTGACATTGAGGAGGTTGCATTCCTCCTGCATGACAGCCTGTGGTTCTTAGACACAGTCTGTCTGCACTGGGACAGAAAAAGACCTTTAAGGCCTAGAAAAAAAATGTGAAAAATGTGGCAGCGGTCGCTCAATCAGCCCCCACTACACACACAAACGAGGCCAAAGGCACAGAGGGTGTGTGCGTGTCGTCCTAAAGGAACAAAGTGAGATATGATACCCATCTTTAGAAGCCTCTAATCAGGGAGTACAAAGCAAAGTGACGAACACTCAGCTGGAAAAGGACAGAGAGAGAGAGAGATGTGGAGATGAGAGGAAGGAGTGGGGACAGAGTGAGAGAGAGAGAGAGAGAGGGAGGAGAGGAAAGAGGAAAATGGAGGTATTGAGGGGCACAGACCTTGGATTCCACACTATTATCATCTGCTGCATAGTGAGCATTCCATCTGTTCAACAGCTGGGCTACACACACACACACACACACACACACACACACACACACACACACACACACACACACACACACAGTAGAGAAGTCGTTGGGACATGCCTGAAATTGTGGTTGTCATGGTGAAGGTTTGGTTCTCATGGCCAGAGTCCTGATCGTTTATAAAGGGGATTAGAGAGGGAGAGGCAGAGAAAGAGAGAGAGAGACTGGCACAGAGAGATGGAGGAGTAGAGTAAGAAGGAGAGCAAATGGGCAGAGGAAAGAAAAAAAAAATTGAAATTAAAATTCAAAAGTCAAACCCAAAACAGAGTGGATAAGACATAGGAGATAGAGACAGAGGCAGACATGCAAATAAGCAACCTGGTTACTCTCCAGTAACATGATTTATTGGACTTTATGGAAATGAGAAACCAAGTTTCTTTAATCATGGTGGGGGATTGAGAGATACAGCTAGATTTCTGCAGAGAAACCTGATTTCTTGGCCGTGTATAACCAAGTGTGAATGACAAAGACTGCAGAAATTATGTCTATGGCAGTAACACATTATTCCTGTGCCCTAGTGTCTAAAATAATCAAATCCAACTTTTAGTGAAACCAAAACAAATAACTCGCAGTATAAACACATATAACCAATATAACCAATTCCCTGCCTTAACCTGATTTCTCTCAATAACCTGGTTTCATGTGTGCATGTAAACATAGACAGAGAGACAGAGAGACCTTGTCCACTGCAGACCTCTCACTAAGGAGAGAGACGAGAGTCTCAACTGCCAAGCGACACAAAAACTCTCTCCACTTTTCCAAGAAGAGTATGAAGAGTGTGCGCATGGATGCACGTGTGTTTATGTAAGTGTGTACGTGCAGCGAACAGCGCTGCGACCTGGGCCAGGCAGCGAGGGATTATGGGGGATGAGTTTCTCAGAACCCTGACCCCATCCGACCCTGCTCAGCCCAAAAAGTCTCAAGAGTGTGACTGCAGACTGGAAGGCAGAGTAAGAAGACAAATCCAAGGCCTGACAGACAGCAGAGGCAGAGAGGGAGAGTGACAGTGGCAGAGAAATGGAGGAAGGCAAAGAAAGAGGCGAACGGAGAGACACAGCAGCAGACTGATGGAGTTATAGGGACAGAGATAAAGACGGACCAAGGTCACATTCACACTGCTGCACAAACTGCCATTTTTCTTTCAGACATATATGTTTTTAAGCAAATATTCCTTTTCTGTTCCCCCACCAGCAGCATCAATGTTAGATTTTAAAACTTATTTTGCAGTTGAAGCTTTTATTAAAGACCTTTGTGGACACAGGCATGACCGCCCCCACTTCCCTTTAATCAATTTTCAAGTTTCATCATTTACTGTTATAGGAATTATAGCGCTTATTTTCTCACGTCCTATGGTACACAAGCAGTGAATATCAAGACATTCTGCTTGGACTCTAATTTAATTCCTGCTTCTGCAGAAATGACTCAGGTGTTTATTTAGACACGAGAGAGATGTTAAATTACCATTACACTTAAAGGGGGCTCCTGCTTCCAGCATTTGCCTTTGGAAAAGGACAACAAACACTTCAGCTGGTCTGTGCCATAAACCAACAAAAAATCCAGAGACATAATGTGAAGAAACTAAAAAGGTGGTAGCAGCTTCTCTTCTACCTTTATCTTGTTTGTTTGCATTATGATGTCTCAAAATGAATGAAATACGGGTCTGAGAATGCTCCATGTAAGAGCTTTAAATCCGCTCGAAATGTTTCAAAGTGTGCACAAATCACTTGAGCAGTAAGCCGCAGATGTCTGAGGGTTTATGCATTTCGTCTATTGAATTACTTAATTTGATTAGGACAAACTCAATTTTAACATGATGAAGCAGTTAAAAAAGACTTAATATTATGTAACCCGGTTCTGGTTAATTCAGAGCGGTCGGGTGCTGTAGTTTGATAATGTGGCGAGTTTATCGCTTGTATCACAAGGTTCACTCAGCTGAATGGGGAAACGTCTGGTGTACTCATTGTGATTGGCGAGAACAACCTCCCCTTCTAATCCCGCTAGTCCTGTTACATGATATCAGCGGGAAAGACATTCCTCTGCTGGTAAAGCCATCCCTTGTTCTCTCTCTGTTTTCTGTACATCCCCCTATTTTGGCTCTTTCATTCCCCAATTTCTGTCCTTCATTTCTCTCCTCTCCTTTCCCCTCATCTTATCTCTGTCATCTCTTTCTTCTGCCGACATTCCCTCTTCTCGTCTCTCTCTTCCACCCCACTGCCCTCCATCTTGCCCTACAAACATGGCCGTATTTGGGTTTGAGGGAAGGGAGTTGGAGTTTGTTGGGAGTGGGGCCTGAGATTATCGCCATGGTGATCCACACCAAAACAGTACAGTTGGGGAAGGGTGGGTGTGTGCTCACACATTTCCAGGCCTGTTACTACGTTTACAGCAGGAAGAGCAGGAAGACAAGTTTGATGTTAATATAAGGGCTGAGTCATGACTCGGTCAAAGGCCGCTCGAGCTAATGAGGATGACATCACTGAAACATTACAGGACACTGGGCTTTTAAAGGCCTCCTTTTACTACCGCCATTGTTCTAAAACTGTTACTTCATTGGTACTTCAATTTAATTAGTAGGAAACTCTGTCATAGTGAAGAAAAAAACATGTCACTGATACAAGAGCCAATAGTGGTGATGGCTCTGTCTTCCTAGAATCTGTTGTTTAGCTAATGTTTTTCGATGCCCTTGTACTTTTTACCTGCAATATTGGTGATGTCAGAAAGCTCTTTAGTTCATTAGGAAGACCCTCCATTTGACCTCTGACCTTCTTGAGAAAAGCCTGACCACAATCTGTTTTGTAGCAACTTATTAACATTTAGAGGTACAGATTTAATGGGCTATTATAAGTCATTTTTAGAAATGAAAGTGATAGAGATAAACCCGCTACCCTTTATTAATGATTAAACATTTACCTGGCTGATCATTAATGAATTATTATAAAGTGAGGCAATCAATCTTTTATCAATGACCGAATGGACTATTAACCTAGTGACATAAAAAATGTTCTCATAATTTGCTTGTGTGATTTTTAAGGCACTGGTAAATTATTTATTAACCACTAATATAACCATTAGTTACAACTTAAACCATCTATTATAGGTCCCTTGTTAAACAATGGTGCCAATTACTTTTGTGTTGCTTTCATTTTCAGTACCTTTTAAAAACAAGCACTGGCTAAAATACTAATACGTATTATGCAGTAATTAGGCAAAAAAGAGATCTGAAATTTGAATGGGCACCAAGTTTTAAACTGACATTTACTTTAAAAGAATAATAATAATAATAATAATAATAATAATAATAGTATAAACGTTATTCTTATAGCACCTATCAAAAGCAAAAATATTGCTGCTGGAAATAGCATAAACAAAAGAGGGAAGGAAAAAAAACAAAACAATGAACCAGGATTTTAAGATATTGATAAAATCATTAAAAGATTGCAATAAATAGTTATCAGTTAACAAAAAACCATATGATACAAGTGAGATTTTAGAAGAGATTTAAAGGAGGACACAGAGCTTGCCTGCCTAAGACCTTCACAGGTCAGGGGCCCAGACAGCAAGGGCTGGGTCACCTTTGGTGACAAGTTGGGAATTAGGAACCATTAATAGGGCCCTGCCAGAGGATCTCAAGCAGCCGGACCACTCACTCCGCTTTAAAAACAAGCAGTAAATCTTAAAATCAATTCCAAAACTCACAGGAAGCCAGTGAAGGGAAGTGAGGATTGGTGTAATGTGGTTGCTTCACAGCAGCAATGTTTTGAATCAGCTGCGGTCTTTAGATATGACGCCTGCTGATACCAGAATAGAGTGTATTGTAATAATTGAGTCTGGGAGAGATAAAGTCATGATCTAGGTTAGCCATCTCAGTTGGGCAAAGCAGGATTGCATCATTTTAGTTACCTGAGCATGAAAGGGCAATTCTGGTATTCTGTTAGTTACACCATTGGTTTAGCATATCAAATGATCCTGTAATCCCCCATTTGTGGCTACAGCAGTTGCTGTTTACTTTCAGGGTTCTGCAGGAAATATGTTAAGGTAAATTACTGATTAAGTTCTCAAAGTCTCTATGCTAATGCTGTTCTTGAGCTTATTAAAATCCTGATGATGGGATTGTTGTTGGCACTTTTATATCACAGTTTTTTAAACTGTCTGGCAAAGATCAGAAAAAGGATGACAAAGTGGACTGAGGAGGATAAATTTGTATTCTTGGATGAATAAGCCAGAAAAGTCATTTCTAATAAATATGATCAACTCTGAAGCAAAAAAAAAAAAAAGTGCCAAGAACTAAGACATGAAATTCCAGAAGGGATTTCCTTGTTTTACAACATTTCTCCTGGCACATTTTCATTATGTTTGGCAATGAGGCAAAATCTTTAGTAACTTCTTTGGTTTAGATTCACTGTGTCAACACTGAAGATACCTGAAATGTTTTCCTTTAATTTCGTTGGCAAGGCGATAGTGCAACTGAAAATGAACTTTAAGAAATTCCTGAAAGACTTAAAATGCTTCTCAGGATGAAGAAAGGAAAGCTAGTCGGACACAATTTTCATTTCTACATAATAGATAACGTCTCCACAGTTCTCATACCACAACACCAGACCACTGTAATATCTAAAACCCCTGTTATTCTCTTCATATCTCATTCACAGAGCCAAAATGGTGGACACAGCAGCAACTGCACACATCTGGTTTCTCCTGAATTCACAGCACTTGGCAGTGACGTAGAACCAAAGATGGAGGAGCTGAGGGTGCTGGTCCATCTGTTTCTGCTGAAATCCCGGTTTCTCTGAGTGAGAGACAGGATCTGCGGTGGTGATGATGCAGAGCCAAGATGGAGGAACAGAGGGGACGGGGCCCACATCTGTTTCTGCTCAGCAAACAGCTCAGTTCTGAGGAAAAAAGGCCTGTAGAGCTGGCTTTACTAGGGAATGGTCACTGCGCTCGCCAAGTCAGCCTGCTGCCTTACTGGCACCAGGGCAGTAGCCACACACACACACGCGCAAACAAGACCAAGGGCATCAAGGGCAAAGCGTAGGCGGTGCTGTGCTGTGTGTGTGTGTGTGTGTGTGTGTGTGTGGTATTCTGGGTTGGACCATACTTGGATGCGCCGGGCCAAGCAGCAACTTTGTCGGAATGTTTGTACTCTGCTCTTAAACTCTCCGTCTTTCCATCTCTCCGTTCCCTGTGATGTAGGAGTTCTGGTTCTTTTTTTTCCCTTTTTTCTTTTTCTTCGTTACAAACCTTCCATCCGTCTCCCTCCTCTCTCATCTGTCCTTCAAATCCTGCATTCCTCTCTCCTCTCTCTGCTTGCCCCCCTCCCCCTGCCTCCCGCCAATCCTCTGGACCCTCATGCTCTGATTGTTTTACAGGAAGCCCAGTCACGGGGTGTTTGTGCATGAGTGTGTTTCTGTACGTGTGTGTGTGTGTGTGTGTGTGTGTGTGTGTGTGTGTATGTGTGTGTGTGTGTGTGGTACATCTAGCTGACTAGGCCTGATCTCCACCCCAGTACTGAGACCCTAGCAGACCAGAACAGACAACCGACAACATGCTGACATGTTCCTTTCCGTCATGTGTGTCATTGGTGTTCGAGTACGACACTGTGTGCAACATGAAACTGTGAAACTCATAAGCTGAGCTGTCGACCTTGCTTTACTTATCCTCCTTTGGCACTCCTCTAAGATGATTCTCTGTCATGTGGCAGTGTGTGTGTGTGTGTGTGTGTGTGTGTGTGTGTGTGTGTGTGTGTATACTGTAAAAAGGTGTGCAGCCCCCCTCCCCAGTGCAGTGCAGTCAAACACTGCCTCTTCTGTATGTGTGATTTTTGCATTTGCAGATACACAGACTTGCAAGCACACTGATTATGAGTATATGTGTGCAGTTTTAAATGCATTTTGTGCATGATACCAAAATCAATAAAATATAATCAACGAGATCTTTTTAAAGGGCCAGTTCACCCAAAACAAAACATATTTCTGTTTTATTTGCGGGTTATTAGATATCCTTCTCAAAAACTGTGCAAATGCATCTGCTTTAACACCAAAGCAATGAATGCTACAATGATATGAATGGCCTTCTGCAGCAACAGCAACATCCCTATTAATCTCAATAACATCATCAGACTTCTTATTTTGTCAAAAAGCCAAAGATATTGAATTATAATGATATGAAATTCTGACAGTGCGGGATGTGGATTATGCAGAGTAACTGAGACATTTTTGTCTGGAAAGAGTTGTTGCTACTTGAATTTTTTGAAATGTCCGTTTCAATGCCGTGAGCAGCACAAACACAATTCCACTCACCTCGAATGTACCGACATGGAAGTGGACGTCTCAGAGACAGGCCTCTCAAAATATGAGGGAATAAATCTAAAACTCTTTGCACGGCCAGAGACCACCAGAGGCAGGTGTGAAAATTTGGGTGAAGCAACTGATTAAACAAACCTCTCATAATGTTTTTCACCCAGCGAAACTAAACTACACCCCACCCCCATTATGTTTAGGGACTTTCAACAGCTTTACAATCCCAAAAAATCTAGGCCAAATCCAAACAATATTCAATATAGAACACAATTCTTTCAACACAAAAGTGGAATTACATAACTACATGGCAATGTTCCAAAATGTTCAAACTTTCTTTTGAGTTCAGCTCAAATTTCACACCAGTTTCATGGATTTGGGACACACACACACACACGCGCCCACACACAAAAACACACACACACACACACACACACACCTGGCCCAGATGAAATATTCCTCTGATGTGACACCATGCTGTGAGGGACTAAAGCAAAGTTTTACGAGGACAGTAAATTAAAAAAAAGAGTTTGACAGTTACATTGATGGATTACATGAATTTATGTTTCCCTCTATGTTTTTTCTGTCATCACCTCTACAGATAACTCTGTGTGTTATGTGAGTGTGTGCATGAATGAGATACTCTGCTCTATTTTAATAACTCAGACACACATCTGATGTGTCAAGAGACATGTCATTAGAGAGGAACAGTACCACGAGTGAGCGTGTGTGTGTGTGTGTGTGTGTGTGTGTGTGTGTGTTTGTGTGTGTGTGTGCCCTAACGTCTTTGCACGTGTGCACTTTTTTTTGCGATAAGGCTGAGCTGTGGTGTCTATATCTCGGAGCTCAAAGGTTTCCTTCATCTCAAGCAGGACTCTACAGGTATGTGAACCCCCCCCCCCCCCCCCTCTCAAACACCCACCTACCCGCCCGCCCCCCCTCATTGGCTCAGCCTTCACCAACAAGGCCAGTATTGTAGCGAGGGTAAAACGATAGCGCTCAGGGACAGGTTCAGCTATGTGGTTACCCAGACAACCCTTCTTACCCCCCCCCAACCACCTTCCCACCTCTACCCCCCCCACCCACCCCCCCACCCACCACGGATCCCTTCATCTCAGTGAGGCTGCATTCATCCATTCATTTTTATTTTGAGTGACTTTCTGTGAGAAAAAGAAAAAAAAAGAGGAACGAAAGGTGTGCTGTACCTGACCTGCATGAATGCGGGAGGAGGGGGTGGGGGAGCGCACTGAGATCGAAGAGGACAAAGCCAGTCACACAGAGACAGAGAGAGGGAGGTCAGAGAGGGTAGAAGTTATTCTTCCACAAAGAGATATGAGCTGGTTGTGTCGTACGTTGAGATATCCTCTATTTGGGAAATAAAAAGGCCCCGGCAGTAATGGAGGTCTGCTGTCGGCTTTGGAGTGCGATTTTAAAAGCGAAAATAGAAGAACGCAAATGGCAGTCTGCTCCTTTGATTTTTCCCTTACGCATTTATCTCTGTGTTGGTGTGTCTGAGGCGCAGGTTTGTGTCTAACTGCGAGGGTTCTGAGTTCTGACTTATTGACCGGAGGTGTTTCATGCTAAAAGTCAAAAGCAACCAAATCAAAGTCTGCTCTCTAGAAAGCAAAACATAAAAGCCCGCTGTGAGCAGTCGTGAGTGTGTGCCAGTCTCTCTGTCCAACTTTCCTGCGTTTGTTGTGCGTCCCACCTTGTGTGTGTGTCTCCGGTTCGCTGTTTCGTGGACTGCTGCGGAGTCGTCTCTCTGGCTTCTTCCCTCCCGGGCTGCCGACTCCTCCCCCTGACCCCACTGACCCGAGCAGTGGGGCGTGTGATTTGTTGCTGAATCACAAATGAAATTTCAACAGAATTTGCTGTCAATTCACGAAGAAGAAAAATAATAATTCATGCAATTTTTTTGACGTTGGAAACATCTGTGTCCTGGGAAGAACTTGTTACTACTGACTACTCTTAAATTTCTTTTCGGTATTTCCAATCCAAACATGTAAAATCAACATTTGTGAACGTGAATAACTCATTTTCAAATTCAAATAACACTGTAAAAAAACCTTGTTTCATGTTTTTTTTGTACCCCAGTAACCAAAACAGTTGATTTTTTATGAATATTTCATACTTTTAAATACAGAACTGAGGCTTTCCAATTGTTTTTCTTGCTACTGTTAGAGTTACACAGGCAGCTCAAAAGTTAGCATGTAAACGTGTAACACACAGCCCGGTGGGCAGATTTGGATGGTGCTCTCAAAACATAATGATATGATCACATTGTCAACATCAAAAAAAAAAAAAAAAAAAATGTTGGATTTATCAAGATATAAAATATAAGTTTAAAAAAATCAAGACGGCAACCCGTTCTTGAGTGTCGTCACAATGGTCACCTGTATCCGTTGTGTGCTGGCCCCAGGCTGCCCTTATAGAGAGTGGAGGGAGGGGAGTTGAGTCGATTCTGTCGCTCTAATTGTCTCTGTTCTTTTATCTTTTTGGGCTGTGGCTTACTGTACGTCTCCTCTCTGCCTATGTAGTTAGACATCCCATAAACTGGGATGATTTCTGCAGGAGAGGAGAGGAGAGGAGAGGAGAGGAGAGGAGAGGAGAAGATTAATGTCAGACAAAAAAAAAAATCTGTGCAAAGCATATTTTTTAAGTTGGACTATAATTGAATTCTTAATTCCATATAAAAAAAAAACCCTGTCATTCTTTGGTAGTTGCCACAAAGCCCAGTCAGCATGTCAGTACCTGGATCGCCATACATCGGGGGAAGGTGGTGCTGGTAGTACTGGTGGGGGGGCAGCTCTCCTGGGCTGACAGGGGGGTAGAAAGAGTGAGAGTTGGGGATGAAGTGAGGGTGAGCCAGGTAGGGGGGCAGGTGGTGTGTGGGGGACAGGGCTGGAGAGTAGGAGGGAGGGTAACACTCTGGAGACTGGGGGGTCACCACCACCCGGCGGACCCCTGTGGTATCCTCCAGCACCTGTGGGAGAGGAGAGAGAACAAAGGCAATGGGTGAGAGGAATAAAAAAATAAAAAATAAATCACAGTTAACAGTTCCAAATGGAATGAACCGAAGTACCCACAATTCATGTGAGGCCTCATATGGAGGGTTTTATGTGCATTCAATGCCTTAAAATAATAGTTTGACATTTTGAAATACATTTATTCACTTTCTTGCTCAAGGCATAAATCTTCTTATCTAACTTTAAGTAAGAAAGTGAATAAATATAATAAATAATAAATAATAATAATAAAAAAATAATAATAAATAAAATTAATACAAAATTGTCAGACTCTTCCTTTAAAATTCCTACAGTGTACTTTGTTTAACGGATATTTTAAACATCTTAGTTGAATAGAATCATCTGAAGAGTATTTTGCTGTCCAGTTTTCTTCTTTTTTTTTTGTAAGAGCAGGTGCCCTGTCTGTCAAATGGTGGATATTTAATAAAGAAATTCATCAGGCAATTTAATGAACAAGTGAGACATTGTGCTGACAGGATGCTTTGTCCCTTAAAGCTGTGAAAACAAGCGTTGCAATGTTGTTATCAGATGGTCTGCAGATTTCAATAACAACAAGTTTCAAAGACCTGCCTCAAATTAACATAGATCCCATACATGTATTCACTTTCACATTCCAGAACTGGGACACACACACACACACACACACACACACACACACACACACACACACACACACACACACACAGAGAGACACACATCCCAACTATTCAGACACTTTCACAGGCCTGCATTCCAAGCAGAGAGCAAACACACACTCCCTGCAGAGAGGGGAAGTCATCTGCTGGTCCCTAACAACAACAACAAAACAGACACACAGACAGACACACACACACACACACACACACACACACACACACACACACACACACTAAATAACACTACCCCAAAACCCCCACACACCCTGAGAGGCGACAGACTCGGTGCCAGAATACGACAGACAGGGAGAAAGAAGCGAGAGTATTAAAGAGGGTCAGGAGGGGAGGAAGAGGGTTACAGAACTAATCCGAGTGAGAAAAACCAAGAGAGGGGGAGAAGAGGAGGAGGAGGAGGAGGAAGAGGAAGGGGAGGCCCCCTATCTACCCCTCATCTGCTGCAGCGGGGGAAAAACAGAGTGTTTACAGGAAAACAGGGGCAAAGTCCCCGCTGCATGAGTACATGTGGACCCGACCTACAAACCCACACAACATTTACTGGCAAGCTTACACACACACACCCACACACCAAATAATACAAACTGGAGGGGACCTACAAACACAAACACACACACACACACACACACACACAAAAACAGCCGTGATCACAATGCAGCCATCAGCACAAACCACTGAGGAAACTAAAACCACAGACACACACATACATGTGCAAAATCCATCTATCAATGCAGCACCTTCCATCATGGTAGTGCTCTTTCTCCATCCATCCCTTCTCTGAGCCCCCCCCCCCCCCCCCCAAAAAAAAAAAAACTACCCACCCAGTGCCTGTCTCCCCTATCAGGCTTGTTTATGTAAGAATGACAGTGTTTCCCGCTCACACTTGGCCCAGTTCCTACTAACACACACACATACACACAGACACACACGCAAACACAAACACACACCTACGTTGAGCCAATGACCTGACTACCATTGGCACAGGAGCACAATCCCACCACCAAACGCACACCACAGATGTATTTGTAACCCTACGCTAGTGAGGACAATCCATTGACTTGTGTTGATTCACTGACCTCCCACTCCCACACCACTAACCTTTAACCAATCCATAACGTTTAGCCAATTCAAAATTTAAAAAGACAAAGTTCAAGTCCTCACATCCTCATGTTTCTACCCTTGCGAGGACATCCGTGAGAGAAAACACACACACACACATATATGAAAAAAAAGTGAGAGAAACAAATACCCCCTAACTCCCACAATTCAGCACATTCCTGCTCGGCGCTCTGTTGGCGGAGGAGGCTTCCTTGGACAATTCTCTTTCTAGACTACAATGGCTAAGACCAGTGTAATGCCTGATGCATGCTCTCTGTGTAGTCTGATGGGGACAAGCGCCCCACAAATGGCCTGACTTCCATCACATTAATGCTCGCCATTCTTTAATAATAACCCACTTGACCTACTTGTGATAGTGGCTCATCTAACATAAACACTGTACGAGTCTAACAGCTCAGGGTCCATCAGTCATCTTCCTTGAATTTGCTTCATCTTTGCAATTTTTTTTTTTCCTTTTTTGGCTGTAAATACATCATTTTGATTTCATTTCCTTGATGCAATTTCAGGAATTTTCCAGAAACAAGCATCAGTATGCAGCCAATTAAATAAATACTAACTAGTTTTGTCCTGTGACAATGTGGTAAATCATGACACGTTTTTTAGACTTTTTAATGAGAAAAATCTGATTTTAAGAGTCAATACTAGATCACATGACAGCTTCAGAGACCTTTTTTTTCCCCCTAGAAAACTGACTCATTCACTGGCTAATTGAATGCAGTCGCACACTCGTGTTGGTCTCCCTCCGTGTCTGACTCCCAGCACAACACTAACACATGAAAAGCATAAGAACTGTCTGAGAGTATCAGGCCGAGGAAAACACACAAACTAACCTGTGAGATGTATCCCGGGGGGACGTGGATGGGGGGGATTGACCCATTTGGGGACATCATGGGAACCTCAGCAGGACCTAAAAAGGGAGGAGGGAAGATTTATTTATTTACTTAACCAGGCAAATCCTCATTTACATTATGTCAATCAACAGGACACACACAGGGATACAAACACAGCCACACACACACGCTGAAGGGAAGGGAAGGGCGACACAGTGGCCCTTATTCCTGTGAATTAACATGTATGTCAACACCAAAGGGTCAATGAAAGGTTAATTAATAGAGTAAGGTTGAAGACTGTGTTTATTATATCACGGAAATATTATCTGAGTTCCTTTTATCCTCGGATATTTTGTTCACAAGTTGTTCTGCTGTATGGATGCACTAATGAAATAACCCTCAGTTGCTTTAAAAAGGGAGACTTTGTTCCCATCAGAACCCACCTGCACGACCTCAAGAAGCAAATCCAAATGTAAGCCCCTCTTATATCTGGCAGGCACGACAGACACATGAACGACACACACGAAGGCACATGCCTGCTCACCGAGAGAGAAAAACCTCTGCCCTGAAGGAGAAGCAAGGGAATCTAACAGAATTAGCAGATTGATAATGATGTTGACTTTTCCGCTGTCCACAACTACCCCACCCCCCACCCCCCACCCCCCACCCCAGCACCCACCCACCCCAAACCAAACCCCCCCCCCCCTTCTTCCGTCTCTCTGTGATGGAGGTCTGCGGCTGGTAAAGTCATTGGGACCCCGTTGGGACAGCTGGAGGCAGACCTGGCCTCAGAATAAATCATGCTGCGCAGCACACACACACAGACACAGACAGACAGACAGCAAGACACACACACACACACACACACACACAGAGAGGCCCTCACTGCCTCAGAACACATGCAAGCATGAAGGAACACTAATAATTTCTGTCCGTGTAGAAACCAGTCAAATTCTTAAACCTGGTCTCCTCCTTTAAAGGGTCATTTCACCCAAATTATAAAACATCCAGTGGTATAGCTGAGAAGAGGTTTTCTTTTTTTTTTCTTCTGTAATTGAAGTGAACTGACCCTTTAACTCCTATTTTCATCCCTTCCAGTTTCTCTCCTTCATCCTGCTTTCTCTTTCCTTCCGTCCCCATTTTCAGGAATTCCTCCTGCAGGAGCCTCCATCTTTCTGTCACTTCACCTATTACTCACATCCTTCACTCCCTCCTTTCATTTCACGTATTACTCACCTAATCCCTCCCTCCCTCCCTCCCTTCCTTCCTTCCTTCCTTCCTCGGTTCATCCTTTCCCTATTTCCCAAATCATTCCCTCCCTCTCTCCATCGCCCTTTCAATAAACCATCGCCTCTTTCCTTCCATCCGTCCCACTTTCCTGACCTCTCATCAGCCAGACAAATAGGTGAGAGTACAGTAAATACACGCAACCACGCACACATAAACACAACCTGAGCAAAGTCTGCACAGTGTAGGCTTGTGTGTGTGTGTGTACTGAGTAAGTCACAGGTATGAAGAGACAGACCTCTTTCAGTCCTGTCTGCTCCCCTACCATGGAGACTAGGAGGGATATGAAAGTCCTCATTGAGTAGAAGGTCACAGCATGGGGAGAACACACTCACCCCCCTACACACACACACACACACACACACACACACACACACACACAGAGCTCCTCTAAACCTCTTTCCATCACTGCTCATAGCACACTTTCCCTCTTGCTCACAGAGTCTCAAATAGACGCTCTCTCTCAGTATCTCAGTTGCCCTCCCTCACACACACACACACACACTCTTGGCAAACAGACGTGTGTTTGGACAGTCTCTGCTGCCTCTGTGCTCTTCACTCAGCAAACAGCAGCATTCCTCTGCTCACACACACACATAAACACACACACACACACACACACACACGCACGCAGTGAACATTCCCATCCCTGGCCCCCAGGACTGGACCCAACAGGCCCAACTACCCCCCAACCCCTCCCCAAAATACAAGACACTCTTTGTCCTGAAACCCTTCTCTCTCTCTCTCTCACACACACACACACACACACACACACACACACACACACACACACACTGCTGAAAGTCATATAGTATTAGACTGACTGCCATTTAGAAAAGCTCAGGATAATCAGGCGGTTGTACATGTGTGTTCGAGTGGTTGTAATTGTGTCCGTGTGTGCACGTGCACATATAAGTCAGTGTGGTCCCCCATCCACACTGTGGTAACGTCACTCTCCTGGTCTTTCCTCCCGCTTTGCCCTTTAAGTACCGCAAATAGAGTCACGACTTCCTCTGCCTAATCCTGCTGGAATCCCAGACAACAGAGCTAACCCACTGCACTGCCCTCCTCTCTCCTCCACCGCTTCTCATCCTCCGCCTGTTGCTTCTTCCGCTTCCGACCGCCGGAGAGGTCGGGGTCAGAGATCAATTTTGACCCCCTGCAGGTGGGGTGACATCACTGCACTAATACTGAGCCACTGAGGGGCATCGGCGTGTGTAGTTTGACCCTTTTCAGAGGCATCCAGGGGGTTATCCAGATAAATAGTTCATTTTCACCATACTGAGGAAGAGTAGGCAGAGTTAACTTGAGCAGGTATGTGGTGAGTGTGTGCAGAACGGGGCATTGGTGGAGTCTTTGGCCTGATGTTAGACTCTGCGATGTTGAAATATGTTTTTGCTTGTTAAAAAAACAAATGAAAAAGTAGTATTTTGATTTGGACTGTCTCACATGTGAAGCCACAACACGTTCAGTCCACAGGATTTCCAGCGAATTCCTAACACATGGCTCAGCTTGTGTTGAGACAAGTAGTGATCAGTGTTTGTGGGGCGATAGATTACCAGTGTTCAGTTAATGCATGTATCGCCTTGAAATTTCAGTGCCTTATTGTAATGATAGGGTTCGCACTCACTTCTGTTATCTGTTTAAGCACAGCACACGAGAGTTATTCAGAACCACGTCTGCTACAAAACAATCCTGCTGCAAAAGGTCACCGGAATAAATCTGAGGTCTGTGGTCAGATATGCATTCATCTGGGGGTCAGTGACGTGTGCACATATTTATTTGCGAGCCACAGCTGAAGCACCCAAGCCAACCTTAGGAATGATGACAAATTACGGGGGGGGGGGGTCATGAGCATAAAGTGTCACAACTTGAAATCAGAAAATAAATTCCCATGAAATGTGAAAAACAGAAAAACACATGAGTAAATTTGGTTAAAAGAGGAAATGCAGGGCCACAATGAACCCAAGCTTATTGGCAACGGAGAAGATAGCAAGGTCTCCACGCACATATACACACAGACACACACACAGTCTCACCTCAGAAAGTTTACTTTTTGTTGAATTATACACAGATGTTATGGTTCATGGTAAACATCCTGCCTTACACTTTACCACACACACACATATAGGCGAAATTTAAGATGAGCATGAAAATCTACTATGCTGAAGTGTACAGCTGCGCGTACATACATACATACGTTCACACACATTCACAAACAGAGGAGATGACGCAACGTTTCATCAGATGTTTCCCATGATACAGCTGTCAAAGACAGCTGCGACTGGGCCCCCAAAGCACAAGACACACACTCAGACACACAAAGAGTCTTGGCCTCACACACGCCCAATTACTTACATCCGTAATAATGCACACACAACCTGTGCACACAGCATAAACGCACACTTGTCGATCACGCAGCTATTAATCAACTGTGCTGACAGCGAGAGTGTGCATTGAAGGTCTATTGTGTGTGTGTGTGTGTGTGTGTGTGTGTATATCAGTTTGTGTTCAGTCTATCAGACTGAAGCAAACACTTTCTCTCTTTCCCCTCATTTCAGCCCTGCACATGTGGTCACCACATTGAAAGGAAACACAGACCCTCTTGGGAAAGCATGTGTGCATGTGTGTGTGTGGTGTTGGTGTCAGACCAAAGGAGCCTGTTTGTGAGCTGACCTACATACAAAACAACTAGATTGAGATGGATTTCCCAAAAACACACAGACAAAAAAAAACAAAAAACACATAGCGTTACTAAACAGACAGAAGAAAAAAACTTAAAAAGTACAACACACACACACGAACTGACACACACAATTTTTGTATATCCTATATCAGAGCCCCACGGAGGCAGCTGTCTGATCTAGATGGGAATTTGTATTCCAGAACGTGTGTGTGTGTGTGTCTGTGCACGCATCTGTGCATGTTATGTGTGTCTGGGTCAGTTGTGACGTGGCGTTGCCTGGAAGTTATGTAAGCATCAGCAGGGTAATGTTATCTGTCCTCGGAGATCCAAGAGCAAGACACTCCCACGACAGCTTCCTCTACTGCCTGGCCAATACACACACACACACACACACACACACACACACACACACACACACACACAGACACACACACACAGACACAGACACAGACACACACAGACACACACACACACACACACACACACACACACACACAAACACAGTAGAGAGCATGGCCTATTGTCATATCTAAGATATAAAAATGAAACAAATCCCCATAGATCTTTCAGTCTACTGATATAGCTACTAGAAGCTGTGGGAGAGAAAAGGAGACACAGAAAGAGAGGGACGAAATGTAGAGCATGATGGGAAGTGTAGTGAAAAAGGGAGAGAGGATTAAAAAAAAAAGAGAGAGATGGAGGGGGAAGAGAGAGAGAGTCTGCCATAGCAGGAAATGTGGGAGACAACTTTAAAATAGCACAGTGTGCTGTATATACTCATCCCGGAGCGGTGTGAAACATGTGATGCTACATGCACAGACGCGCACAAAAACACACACACACAAACTAGAGAGCCCTCTGGTCCATCTCCGGTGAGTCAAGCCCGGCGGACATTTTTCCCGTGGGCAGGGTGAGGTTCAGTGATGGAGGAGGAAGTCAGGACTTCCTGCGTTGCCCTGCCCTCAGCAACCTCACTGACACTCTGCAGAGTCACGCAGACACTGGCGCGCGCACACACACACACACACACACACACACACACACACACACACACACACACACACACACACACACACACACACACACACACACACACACACACACAGCTGATGATGTGGATGTTTATCTAGCACACATATGCGTAAAGAAACACACGTCCGATCCTGACTCTGTGTTCTGTGCTATAATCCGTAATGTGAGTGGGCTGCTGATTTGCTGAGGAATGTAACTCATAAGACAGAGAGTTGCTATATCTAAAAATTAGATTCTTACTGTATGTACATAATGCGCACGTGTGTGTGTGTGCGCAGGTATGTGTAAGCACATTCCTCTGGACGAGTGTGGCCCTCAGCCTTTAGCCTCCAAGCTCCAGGTTGCATAACAGCATCATAAGAGAACAAGGGGAAAGTTATGCCTGATGATGAAACTATCAATGACATAATGACGTCACCGCCCTCTTACATCAGTATGTTAAAGAGCCGAAGAAGAAACAACACTATGAGGCTTGTAAAGCCAGCGTTGTATTTTACCAGCCCACTGGCTCGGGCTCATATTTCGAGTTAAGAGCGCGCTCCTCCATATAGATTATGGAAAAAAAAAAAAAAACTAACATAATGAGCCTTTTGCAACAACAGTGGAGAAAGGTTTCCAACCGCCGTTTGTGCAAAATCGCCGCTCCAAGCCAAATGCTGTATGGGGTCTGATGGCCGGGAAGGTTTGCTGCCAAACAGAACTGCCAGACTTGTGCACTTAAGTCTTCAGCTCCATCTCTGGTTGTTTGCCCAGAGGCAGTAGCAGTAGGTTGCGATCTCTGTCCCTGGTTAGCGAGTGGATTAAATCCCATTAGAATCTTCTTCTGATTCCTGCGCTTCTCTGAAGAAAATTAACACTGAAGGAAAAAAAAAAAAAAAGGACTAACCTGCAGCTCACGTCATATACTTGTCATTCAGCATACATTACGTCTTGACATACAGTCAATACAAGTGACAAGTGACACTTTGTCAGCTGAATGTTTCCAGTGACATTATTATATTCCTGTGCAATCAATCATTTCAAAACAGCAGGTGTCATTTTGATATTCATTTCGGAGAAAACACAATCTACACGGTGTTTTCAGCTATTTGAAGCATTTGTGTAATTGATTGATAGATTGATTCATTGATTTCTATTCAAAAGTGGAGCTGCCGGTTTCTCCAGGTCTGCGCCGCTCCTAAAGAACCTTTGGCATCTTTGAAACTTTAAAAGAAGTAGAAAATTGAATTCGGAAATTCATTTCAGGTTATCTTATGTAACCCCTTTATTTATCCATGTGAGTCTCAAATGTGCTCAAGTATGTTTTTGTACAGGGAACAACTGGCCCTGACAGCGGTAGTGCTTTAAGTGTTTAACACAAATATGATACACACATTTTATGGAAAAAACATAACACATTCCGGGTTATAAAATTATAGAAAGATCTTTCTTGAACAGTTTCCTCCAAATGACCAAAATCCCCTAAATTTCATTTTAGGGGAAAAAAATATATTTTCCCAACTTATTTCAAAGGGTTAAACTTCTTAGAATATGATGTTAACATCTACATCTTATCCAGCCATGATCACAGTGTAAACGGCCCTCAAGCATACAAGCCCAGATCTGTTCAGTGTTCAGCATGTAGCCTGGGTGCCAGCCTATACCTCCACCCAGCCCTGATCTCTCTCTGGTTCTCCCCCACCCAGAGGAGGGGTGCTGTCGGCCGACCTACTTCTGCTGCTGGGTTTGCTCCAGAGGAGAGCAACGTAACGTCTGGAGGGACACCGAGCCCAGCCGTGCTTTGTTCTCAGGATCCCGACATGTACAAACACACACACACACACACACACACACACACACACACACACACACACACACACACACACACACACACACACACACACACACACACACACAAATGGACACAGATGTACAAGGTTCACATACACCAAGACAAACATTTCAAAAACAGCAGAGCACCCCAGATTAACACCTGAGCATATGTGCATAACCTCTTAAGATGTCATGCTGACTTGGACACACACACACACACACACACACACACACACACACACACACACACACACACACACACTTGTGGAACAAGCTGACATTTGAATAGTTTAGACTGTCGGAAATCATGGTCACCTTGGCACAAACAACATTCAACGAAATGGGACACACACACAGTAATGCAGCTGCAAATCATAACAACTCTGAACATGCAAACACACACACACGCAAACCCTTGCTAGCTCTTTTCCAGTATTATCACATGAGGCTATTCTCGGGGCTTGCAGATATAATTGTTTTGGGATTGGTAACCATGCGACACACAATGCATGGAGCGGCATACTTCACTTATCACGCTTGCAATTCATGCGCACGTTCAAACATGCATGCGCACTCCTGACATACATGTGCAAGCATGCACATGCACACGCACACATATACACAGTCCAGACACTGATGACTCATTGTATCCATTCCCTAATCAACTGTACATGTCTAGAAGGAGAGAGAGAGTGAGAAAAAAAAGAGAGAAAGAGAGAGAGAGCAATGAAGTGCAACAGCTGTTGGTGTGTAAACAAACCCAGAGTCTAATAATCATTTCCTGCTCTCCCTCCCTTGCTCCCTTCTCTTTCTCTCACTCCCTTGAATCCTCAGGACAAAACTAATTCTCAAACCTTGACCCACTAAAGGAACAGCAACGCTTTTAGTCATTTTTACTCAGTTTTTCCCCTCTGTGCACAACTTGCTATGTTTGTACCCAGCTGTGCTCTTCTCCCCTCTTCTCCTCTCCCATCCTCCCCTCACTTTCCTCCGTCTATCTCTCCACATGTTAATGTGGGGCATTCCTGCTAGATGAGTCACAGTCTGAACAGCACCGAGTTTGTGTCCACCACAAAGAGCAGAGAAAGTGTGCGTAGGGAGATGAAGAAGAAGAACAAGAACGAGAAGAGAAGAGAAGAGAAGAGAAGAACAAGAAGAGAAGAACAAAAAAAGAAGAGAAGAGAAGAACAAGAAGAGAAGAGAAGAGAGTTGTGTGAATGTCAGTGGAAATGAAGAAGGCAAGACTGGAAGTCCTAGATTAGCAGGGACTTTCCCCCTACTCCTCAACTCTGAATTCCACTGTTTGTGTGTGTGTCTGTGTGTGTGTGTGTGTGTGTGTGTGTGTGTGTGTGTGTGTGTGTGTGTGTGTGTGTGTGTGTGTGTGATGGCTGTTGAGTGATCAGACAAGCCTTAAACAGTGAAGATATGGTGGAGTTTGTGTGTATATGCAATAAGGAGAGAAATATGGAGGAGTATCTGTAAGGCAAACTAACTCTACCAGTGCCTCCGACCATTCCTCGACCTCCCAGGTTGGACCACCCCATTGACCTACACACACTTTCGCCCATCCAATCAGATCAGAGCAAAAGAAAGAAAAAAAAGAGGGGGCTTCCCTGTGAAACACACATGATGTAAACAATCACATGTGTAACCTATGAAGCAGTGCAGGGGGACCCCTGTGCTTTATTCTGTTTGAAATCCTCCTCTTCTTTGATGTATCCCATCACCACTTGCAGCTACAACAGCCCCATGTGATCAATAAAGCTTCATTCAATCTAACCGAATCGAATCTGAAAAGCAGCATGAACAACATGTGGAGAGGATTCAACATTTTTTAAAGGGCCCTCGAGTGTTATGATGAAGTTTAATTTAGTTTTACAAAAAAAGCCAGCAAATCATCAAAACTTCAGTTGGAGTTATGGGGGTGAGACTGAAATACAAAAAAAAAAAAAATACTACAAGATAAAAACACAGAGGGAAGCAAGGGAGGAAGTGAAAGAGGTCGTAAAGAGAGGGAAAGGAGGAGGGAACAAGGGTGGAGGGAGGGAGAGGTGCTCCAGCTGTACCCTGAGCTTCAAGGGAGCCAAGAATTTCATCCCTGGAAAAGCTCTCTTTCTTTCTTTCTTTCTCTCTCTCTCTCGCCGTCTCGATCTCTGGAAAATTCTGCAAGCACTCGCCTCTACACAGCTGCTGTTCACACACACACATCCACTTTCACACAGTCGTTCATACAGACGCAGTATTCTCCAGTGAGAGTTTTTGCCCACTCTTTTCACCCCACACCCCACACCCCACCTCTCCCTCCCTCCCTCCCACCCACCCACCCCTGCGTTGCCCTAAGTGGGCCAGTCCCAGCGGCGAATGCAGCCTTCCCCGGAGCTGGCAGGCCAGACCAAGTCAGCCACGCAGGGGTGGCTGGGGTCATCGCATTGGAGGAAGTGGCCTCGCCCGGAATGCATGGCAGTAGACACGACCAGACATGCAGCGTCTGATTCTCTCACTCTATCCCTCTTTCTGCCTCTCTACCTTTATTTACCTTCCTTCATTCTATCATTTTATTTCCAGTCAATTTCTTCCTCCCTCCCTTCCTCCTTGTGCCTGCTCATGCCCTACTGAGTGAGGGCATTGAGTTTATAAGTGAGCACTGGGCAGGGCATACAACAACAATCAACTCTCTCTCTTTGCCTCCCTCTCTCTCTCTCTCTCACACACACACACACACACACACACACACACACACACACACACACACACACACACACACACACACACACACACACACACACACACACACACACACACACACACACACACACACACACACACACACACACACAAACACGTCAAGTTTTTAACTACTTTGTGCCAAATGAACCACACCAATCCTCTCTGTCCTTTTGTTTCACACAAAGAACATTTGAGTGGAAAATACTGGAAATAGAAAAAGCCAGGTATGCCACACACACACACACACACACAAACTGTGCCCAGAGGGACCACATTCCATTACACACCACCTGGAGTGAGAGTCCGTTCCCATGGTGACCAGTTTCCCCAAATCCAGTGGGACACAACACAAACTTAAGACTAACACACTCAACACACATCAGGTTTTACAGTTGGCTTGAGGGCATAAAAACTTGTATGTAAACCCTTCTTCCAATGCTTGCCTGTCAAGCTAAAACCACACACACACACACACACACACACATACACATCTCTATTATATGATCCCTCTCCGACATGTGTCTCTCCACCCACCCCATTACCCTTTTCTTTTTCCAGCACAATATGAAGCATATTCCATAAATACAGACTCAGCAGTCGTCAACTTGAAGCAATTTTAAACACAGAGGGGAGAAAAAGTTCTACGGTGTCGACTTCTCTCTCCGGAACACAAGACGGAGACTTCACTGTCTGGGCCTTCAGACTTGTTGCAGCAGTATGTTGTCATAGACTTTCCTCGCCTGACAGAAAACATGATGGTACTATAGGAGATTTGAACACGCTGTGGATGGCTTGTTAGGAGCATGTACTCGGGGATGTAGATGGTGAAATCTACAACAGCATTAGCGCTGTTGCAACATACCGGGATTGAAGATAAAGAATATGTATGATATTTATAAAAAAAAAAAAAAAAAAAAAAAAAGAAAGAAATACTGATGTTGTGTGGCAGATGTTTAGGCCTTGTGGGGATCTCCTGTTTATCACTTCACCTCCTGTTGCCCTTTCACTATCCGCTGAGTATAATTGTTCTTTCTGCACAGTTATGGTGACAGACTCTCTCTCTCTCTCCACCTCCCTACACTTGCATTCGCCAAAAAAGAGATAAAACACACTATTAAAAATGTTAATATGAATGTGACTGATAATATTATTACTATTATTTTTATTTTTTTATATTCTACGAATATCGCAATAATATTGTTACTGTGAACTTGTTTGGCCACAATAATCATGTAGTGAGGGTTCGGGTTAAACAGCATATTTATGAAAATCTCTCAGTGACACAGTGTAAACACTGCATTTCCAAATTTGGTAAATTTGATGAAGTATTCCTGGTAAAATCTGAACACTGTATAAAGGCCCACTGGATCATTTGAAAAAAAAAATTCATTGTCACAGAGCTGACCACAGGCCTGTGTTTCTCTAGCTCATGGAAAGTTGTCATTTTGGACATACATTGTTTTCATTGGACAGTGATGCGATAAGCCGCTCTGAATACAACATTAAGCAACGTAAAGGTGAAGTTAATCATGTCTGAAAAGGCCATATAATCACAGATGATGTTTAAAGCACTGCATAAATATGCAACGCACACTAAATTGCTTATGGGATCCATTATGCCTGGGGCTAAAAACAACTGCCGTAACAATAACAGCACACTCCTTAATTTGTCTACTCACACCCATTTACACATACACAAACAGAGGGACAGACACACATGCACACAAAGACTTTGCACGTGCTTTTTTTATACACATTTGATGGATAGAAATCTACTTCCATTTAATTTTACGAAAAGAGGGGTAATTACATATAATCCTTAAGTATGTTGCACAGTTCATTTCAGTACACACACCCACGCACAAACACACACACAGTGTAAATCTTTTGTACTGACAGGTCTGCTGGAATACAGGCATCAACCAACCTTCTACCCGTTGCACAGCAATTTTCATTTCACTATGATTGTCACACAGGTGGGATTCAGATTTCAAGGCACGTTTGAGAAACTTCCTAAACAACCCCCACCCCCCACCCCCCACCCCTCACCCCTCTGGTTACAAGCAGCAACGGGACCATCCGACACACTACTCTAAATTAAGCCTTTCTGAAAGAAGGGTATTTGTGTCTTCTCCCCCAGCTTGTTTAGAAGAGACATCTGGCTCGGTGTGGCCGCGAGACTTTCCACCATATTTCTCTCAACCAACTATTTCCATTTATATCAAAGGGCCGGGAGCGTAAAGGTGCACACTCCGGCAGTAAAGGCTGGTAACAGAGAGAGAGCCCCAGCGTGATGCAGGGACTCCAGCAAGAGGAATATTAGGATCGCCCACCTAACTGAGACGAACACCGAAGCAGGGAGAAACCGAGACAAACAGAGTGAGACGAAGATAGAGAAAGAAAGAGAGATGGAGAGATAGAGGCTGAGAGGAAAGAGAAAACGCACAGTAGATCCCAATTCCCCTGAACGTCTCCTTGTTTCCCCTGACTCACTTAGTTCCTGCCACTTAAGAAGCTAGGAAGAGATGCAGGGTTGGAATGAAACATGAATCAGCTGCATTGACGTTAGTTAGTTAGTGACCAGACATAAAATTTGCATGATTTGCTTCTGAATTGATGAATTGAATATATTTAGTGCTTGATAATGTGTAGAAACAATTTAGTGCCCTTGACATTTTAAAGAAAATAACAATAGCCTGCATTACAGCTGGTGTGTCTGACTGATACACAGCTACTGGTTGTCACAATATGGAGATTAAGTCAATAGACAATTACTAAAACGACAGCAAGAATGCACCATGGAGAACACATCCAACTTTAACTATTCAATCAATAAGAAAACAATACAATGTAAAAATATTTAACCTGAGTTCTTGACAATATTTCTCCATCCACGTCAGTAATTTGACAAAGCTGCAGTATTGTGGTGATACGGTTTCAATGCAGCATCTAGTTTCTAATGCATTTCCAATGGTAAGTATCTACCCGACTTCCACCTTAAGCACTCTGGCGTAGCCACTCTCTCACGACAGCTGGCCTGATGGATTTCAGAGGGAGCATGGAGATATGAAATACCAGAATTAGGATGCACCCACAGAGAGATAGTGAGTAACAGTGAGAGAAACACAAAGAGTGGGAACACATCTGCTGAAGAAAAAAAAAAGAAAAAAAACACACAGAAAACAGACCTTGTCATGATTCACACTCTGCTCCGTCCAGATGACACACAAGCAAAGAAACGTGTACACACAGCCGGTGTAGAGAGCACATCACTGAGGTCACTCTGGTGTCCATCACAACCATTCTTTCTCAAAACAAAAATAAAATAAAGAAATGGCCCAGGCTAACCGGACTGCAGCAAAACTTAGAACTACATTTCCCATTATATCACTACAATAATGCAGGATTAAAACCATCAATGTGCAGCTGCGTGCCTGGAGAACGGACTATATCAGGCATGCATGGCAGTCAATTAAATTCAATAACTGAATATCGTTATTTTTCTAATTAGGCAAAAGAGCTTTTTAGAAATCAGCCAGTAGGAACTATTTTTGTTTTTGTTTGTTTGTAATTCTGATTGGACAAGACAGTTAAAGGATTTGGTTTAATTACTGCACATTTGTAGCCAATTTAATTTCAATAAAAGGCAAGATTCCCTCTAATCTACACAGGAACGATGACTCATAAACACACGCAAACACATGTATGTTAATGAGGACAGACAACTACTCCAATGCTAACAACAAGAGGAATGAAAATGAAATCATATGTTACAGCTCTGCCTTTAGAATGAATCTTCTAACCAACAGGCATTTCTCCTGGGAGGGAGGAAACAAGGGCAAAACCTGCAAGCTCCTCATAGAAAGGATTCAAATAGGTTTTTCCAGACCGAATGATCTCCCATACCACACATTTCAAACAGATCATAACGGCTCTATTTGTAGTATGTCTAAGTTAAGAGGATGTTTCGCCACTTATCCAAGATGCTTCACTGGCCTCTTAAGTAGCATTTGAAACACTTGACTCGTTTCACTAGCTGAAAACAGATGTTGGGGCAAAATGAACTGAGGACCTCCAGTATGGCCGCTATCAACCAACTTATCAAGTGCTGTTTATCTCCAACTAAGGACAAGGGAGCGCACTGCAGGAGGGGTGTAGCTGCTGCCACCCAAGCCTTCCTCATGATGTCACATCCTCCCCTGGCAGGGCACAGCTTCATGCCCTTCACCCCCTGGCCTCAGCATCCCTCATAAAAGTCCAACAAAGGGCAAACAACACAGTAAACCAACACAGCCCTGTAAAACACACATAGACACACACAGGCATGCACACATTAACACACTCGCATTCCAGAGCAGGGTGCTCTAACACACCCTCTAGAGTCTTGTCCTTTGATGTGAGTGTGGGAAAAGCTCAGGGGAATGGTCTTGGTGGGGGAGGGAGAGAGAGAGAGAGAGAGACAGGGGTGGGGGGTGTATACATGAGAGCAACACGATGAGACGGTGAGAGGGATAGACTGGGAGTTTGCGGGGTTGTTGTGGTGGTGGTGTTGTGGTGGGAGGAGGGTGAGGGGTTAGTTGAAGCTGACCCTTGGAGCACCGAGAGGTCAGTCTGTTTAAACAGGGCACAGACATGTAGACACACACACACACACACACACACACACACACGCACACAAACACACACACACACACACACACACACACACACACAGACTCTAAATGCAAATAAACATGCAAAGAAACAATGCAAAAATAACGACGGCAGACCAAGGAAGAAAGCAGCAAATAAGAGAGAGCAGGTTTAAGTACATCACTGACATAACAGAGGAATATTGAAAATAACTGAAAACTTTTCTATATTTGAAAGCGAGCATAAATTTTGAATGTGCACACTGCTGGTTTAAAAAGAGATTTTTTGGGCCCAGAGATTATGGAATTTGTCGAGCATAATAGAATTCTATGTAAACTTTCAGTCCAAATAAAAGAACATAACTCAGCCAGTAGCATTTAGCGGTGGTGTGGCTAATGAGCAGCACTTAACATCAATCCAACAAATACAATAGTCTCTTTTCTGCTCTAGGTTTGCTTTAAGGTAGAGGCAGACAAATGAGGAGGTAGGGAGAGAAGAGGGAGGCAGGAAGAGGAGGAGAAGATGTGAGGAGGAAAAGAGGGAGAAAACGAAGTGAGCAGAGGAGAAGGGGAGACTTAAGGTTCATATGAAAGAATCTCTTTTGGCCGCCGTATCGACGTCTCCAAGCTGGTTCTGCCTTGGCGTGTGCGTGTGTGTGTGATTGCATGCATGCACCGCAGTGCAGCAGCTAAACAGAGGTTACTTTATATAAAAGCTGGTTCCTTGGTTGTGCCCTGAGGTCTCTGTAATCTCGCTCTCTGTCACATACACTCGCGCACAAGTACGCCATGCAAACACACACGCAGGCACACAAGTACACAAGCAAACGCGCAAACACGGCGTTCTGAGGTCTCAATAATCACACCGAGTCTCTGTCTAAAGAGCGACTCAGCTCGCCTTTAAAACACGCTGCCACACTCCACCTCTCATTAAACCCAGTGACCTCCTCCCGAGTGAGACAGAGGGAGAGAGAGAGCAAGAGTTAGCGCGTGTGTGGCCCTCCACATTTATAATATGTGCATTCAAACATGACCCCAAGCCCCCAGCCCACCCGCCCAATTAACTGTCGTCAACTGTAGCAAAAGGCACCAAGAAAGCGCACACAGATGCACACTGTGCCTTCGATGCTAAATTTTGCATGCAGCCACACAAATAAACAACCGCCAACTAGACCCCAACTACGTCAACACTGTGTCTTATTGCAAATCAGCGTCCGGTACCCCATTTATCTAATCACTGTAGACATGAAACCATTCTTTCATCTGTCTTTAATCCGTCTTTCCACGACTCACTGATCCATATCTGTAAATTTCTCTGTCAACTGTATCAGCACATCTTTGCATCCATCCATCCGTCCTATCATGTACCATTTCTATCTGGCATTATCTGTGCCCACAGGTCTGCCAGGGGCGATCTGCCTCTGATTTCAGGGAAAAATTGAATTACATGGCGGGTAGAGAAAAAAGGAGGCGGGCTGTAATTAGTTATAACATAAAGTACGGGATGGTGGGAGAGTTTTTTTTTTTCCAAGGGGGAGTCAGTGCCTGAGCCAAAACTGCTCTCTCGCTCTCTCTCTCTCTCTCTCCAAGAAAACCTTCAGTCAGAGGGCAAAGAAAAGAGTGAGAGAGAGAGTGAGAGAAGAGAGAGACAGACAGACAGAAAGGGGGGAGAGAGAGATTGAGACAAAAACAATGGCGCCCTTTCAAAGTTTCTGAGTAACAGCTTACTCTGCTGACATCATCAAAGTGAGACGTGATTCCACAAGAGTCGGGGGAATTCCCACATCGCTGCCACCTCTTTCTGTCTTTAAGGGCCTCTAAGTGGCTTACATTTCCACTCATTTTATGTACTGATATCAGATGCAGCCGGAAAGTGAGACCATGGCCGCCCACTCTGTCCCAATCTGTCAAACTATGCTTTCAACTAGCCTTTCTTAATTTGGAGATAACACGCTTAGATGCAACCCCCCCCCCCCCCCCCCCCCCCCCCCCCCCCCCCCACTTCCTTTTCCTCACCCTTACTGCTGCATTATTGACCGCGTCCCTAAAAGACTACAATAAAGGACTATTCTGGAGTTTTTGCAGCAATGTGAACCAACATGCATTTTTCTTAAGTGTTGTTATTTTTGCACAGTTTCAGATTGTTTTAGACTTCAAACTTGCTTCATATAACACAGTATTCACAATTTCAGATTTTAAGATGTCACACTGCTGCTGTGTGTTAATGCCGCTGAAAGAATGCTGGCAGGAAGCTCTGACATCCTATAGCCTATAGGCTTGAAAGCCAGCTGCTGAACTTTGCATTCCCAGGCTGCGTTGTTGGAAAAACTACACCCAGAGGGCCATCGACAATGATGATAGATGTTATGAAAAGGATTTAAAAGCATAATTTCTCCAATCTCTACAATGGCACATGAATGCGCCACTGTTCTCTGTAAAAAAAAAATGGAAATGCACTTCCAAGGAGCCATGCTTTCACCTGCATCTGCACACAATAAGAAAAGTAGCTCAATATTCCCTGTGTGGGCTCTCTATCTTAAGTGAGTCTCCATAATTGGACTTTTATAATGAAATGAAAAAAAAAAAGGAACCAATTGGCTATCTAGAGAGTGAAAAGCATAATAAGCTTCAGAAAGATAGTACCCCTAATGTCAAGTATGTGCAACCAGCAAATAATTAAAGTGATGGGAAATACTCTGTCTCACAGTGATACGCGTCAGTGCTGCCACAAGGCCGCATCTTAATATGATAATATAATAATATAAGAGGGGACTGACCCTGGATGCATTGCAGTGAGCCGTCCTCTGCCCGGATGGTGAATGTCTCCCCCGGGTTCACCTGCACCAGGATCACCTATACCAACACGCACACACACGCACGCATACACACACACACACACACACACACACACAAACAGAAATTACATAATTAGAAAGCACCGATCAGATTAACTTAGAAAAAACAGAAATTAAGAATGCATCAAGGGAAGAAAATGCATAACACCATAAACACATCCATTTTCAACAATCACAAAACACGACAGACTCTCTGCTGGACGTCCAAAAGGTTTGCAGATGTGATATAACACACAGTAACCATCAGATATGAGAGTAGGGCGGACACACAGAGAGTTCACACATGTGAATGAGGTGTTAAATAAGCTAATGGTGAGACAGTGCTGCTATCTCACTCACCCTGATTTAACAAAAGCCTTTCTGCTTTAACCAAACTGACTGGCAGAAAACCACTGAAACCAGTACAGAAAAAAAATCACACACCTGGAGAGAGGCATACATCACATTTAAAAAAACACACACACAGACACACACACAGACAGGTGAAATGAAGCCAAATCATGTGACACCGTTTTGAGTGCTTCTGCTGAACGTGCCTGAGGGGAGTATGCATGCACCTTACCGTCATATTCTCCGCATACAGATTGTTGAGAGTGTACACGTGGCTGTAGACATGAAACAGGTGACCCTCCATTGTACACACACACACGCACGCATCTACTCACACACACATGCATGCACACACAAGCAGCCCCGTCTATGTTCTACAGGTGTGCCGTCGTAAAATCCTCATATCCTGCGTTCCTCCTGTAGTGTCTGCATGCTCTCCCATCTCAGAGCTAACCTGCTCCTCTCCCTCAGACACACACACACACACATATACACACACTCACACACTTCCTGCTCTGTCTGCTGCAGCGGCTGCTGTTGCTATGGGAACCCCAGCATAGTACAGGGCGACCCATGTTTCCTAAGGACTGAGAAAACCCCCATATCACACCATGTGGGTGGGTGTGTGTGGAATGACTGCATATATGTATGTGTCACGTTTAGCACTACATGAGCCAAGATCATGGCACGTGTAAAACAGTCATGTAGCATGTTTTTCATATGATTTGATTGATCACTGATGCCGTTATGATCCAGTCAGCCAATGGTTTGATACACTCACAAAATGTTCCTTAAGCTGGAATAAAAACAAAAATGTTTCGTACCCATAACATCTTCCATGTCTAGATTTGGCATAAAACACACTTACAGCATATTAAAAGAAAGAAAATCACTTAAGCAAGTGTCAAGTCTCTAACAGAGAGAAGATTTGACTTAAGCTGTGTCGACATTCTCCAAACACCCTTTTTGGCTTGGCTACAAACATTCATTTTAGCATCTTCTGATAAACAGATTTTTTCTAGATGAGGATTATTTTTTATTTATTCAACATTTTCAGGCAGCAGTTCAGAGCTGTTACTGTTCACAGTGTTAATGTAATCTAATTGTGCACTCTAGCATTTAATGCACAGCCAAACTGAAACCGGGACATCAAAGTTCTGTTCCAGAGGTAAGAACTCAGCTAATTCAAAATTACACTGACATTTTAATCAATGTTAAAATCCAGTCCTGTGCACACAACTTAGGTCAACACTTTGGCATGCATTCACTTTGTCTACACAAAGGATTTTAAGCCCAATTATTGTCTATAAAACGTTTTTTAAAGTTGGGAAAATAACATTAGATGAAGAGTCTGGGTGGATTTCATGGATAAAGGAATAACAGTTGATAATAAATCAACTCCATTATGTGAAGACGGTTGCTGGATTCTCAGAAGCAAGAAAAAAAATCATGAGAGGTATCGCTGCCTTATTAAATGAAATATATCACCCACAGATGTTTCAGGCAGACAACCTTCATCAGCTTGCAACAATGGCAACAGAGTAACAACAAAGCACATGTGAGCTATATAACATAATGAAGTGGAAACAATGTAGCCAATAAAAGTTTCTAAATGGAACAGAATATGAAACCTCCTATTGGCTACACTGTTGCCCTTCATTATGTAGCCAATACAGGATTCCATACTCTAAATGGAAGAGAATACAGAACCTCCTATTGGCTACGTTCTAGTAGTAGTTCTATTATGTCATAGGGGATTTTTTTCAGATACTAATTTGTCCTGGTGTATGAAAAGTTTCACTTCCTCAGAAAGGAAAATGAAAGAAACCTTCAATGACAAATTCCATTGATTATATATTCACAGTTAGCTAAGATGTGGCTCTTCCATAACGCATATCATTTTTTTTTTTTTTTTTTTAAACACAAACTATGCTAGAAAGATACTGTTGCATCCTTACAATCACCTGTATTTATCTGAGGAACAGACACACAGATAAAACACACACATAAACAAGTGTAGGCAGACACACACAGACAGACAGACAGGAAAACTGATAGACAAGCAAGCAGACAAACACAAACACATAACTATGTATTCAGACTCAACACAGAGGTGTGCCCACACACACAAACAAACACTGAAATGGTAGAAGAAACAAACACACACAGTGTAAGACAGTCCACGAAACAAACCAATACACACAAACATGGACACACACATATGCTGAGTTAAATCTATATAATCGTGAGTCTAAATTCCTGATTCGACACTGGGAACCAAGTTTAAACTGCAGGGTGTTACAAAAAAAGAGCTCCCTAACTGCTGTGTGTTACAGCCAAAACCCTCCCTAACTGTTATGTGTCGCAGCCAAAACACTCCCACCATGCTTCCTCTGGGCTGTGAGGGAACAGGCCGGGGATGATACATAAACATCATCATCATCCCTCATCTACCAAAAGCACACAGTGTAAAATGTATCTGTGACAACAGGATTAGACCCAGGTCAATTAACTGTGATGCTTTTAATTACGCTGATGGCTTCCTTTTGCCTGTGCAGAGCTTGGGTGGGGTTTTGTACTTTGAAGGTGATCCAGTTGGCTCTGCAGCATCTGATAAGATCAGTCAGGCACAGAGAGGCAGCGGAATCCTTTTCCAAAGCAATTCAAGTTAAGGCCTGGGGTCCATCAATGGAGCCAGTCAGCCAGTTATATGCTGTTTAAAAACATGTCTCTAGGACTGAATGAGAAAAGAATAAGTCCCTGTATACATCTGTGTTTATTTTTGTCCCTGTTAAATGACAAATGCTTTACTGTAACCACTTGGAAGCTGTTCATTACCTGTGGCAGCCACGCATTAGGCTTGTTACGAAATGACAACAAAGACAAGTGGCTGCACGACTGTTTGATGAGTATTCTTGATGTGCATCTGGATGTTTGTTTGCGTCTATGGCAGCACAGGAATGATGAAAGAAGAAGGTGGATGCATTTGCATGTTTATTCTGCAAGGATAACTGAAAGGCAGACGACACATGCGTGCGTGCGCGTCTGTGTGAGTGAGCAAGTGTTTTACCTGTTGTGCCGCATCACCGTTAACCATGTGAGGCATGAGAGGGACCTCCCCGTTCAGGAGGGGGGGCGGAGCCAAGTCCAGTGGAATCTGGTCTGTCATCATCATTGTGACGTACATTCATGGAGAAATTCACTGAACTGCCCTACCTGGGAAAGTACAGAGAGAATAAGAAACAGGGGACTTAAGTATTGCTCAGTCAAACAAACACAAACACACACAAAGACAATGACATATTTCAATTGTTTCCTCAAGTGAAGGTCACAGAAATGTCATAAAAAGAAATGACATCAACTAGAAACCAGATAAGGTGCATTTCCCTGTTCTGTTTCGAAGCAGGACTCCAGTACAGTAAAAAACAAAACATACACGGGTAAAAAGGGAACAGTGACTTGCTGTTGATCTTTACTATCAGCTACTATGGGCCTTCTATGGCCTTATATGCAGATGCTACAAAGGGTACAACACTTGCTAAAGATGGACAGATTTTTTATTTCAGAACCTATTTCCTTGATGAAATGGTTTGATGTTTTGGTTATAAGTCTAATGTATTTGTTTAATGGATAAACTGTGAATATAAAGCAGGAGCTAGTAGCCAGTAAGCTTAGCTCAAAGGCTGGAAGCCGGGGGAGACAGCTAGCTTAGGTGTGTCTGAAACAACACCTCTAAAGCTCACTAACAAGCATGTTGGATCTCATTTGTTTTATGTGTACAAAAGCCCGAAATGTAAAAACGCTAGATATCTTCCCCTGCTTTTTATACTAAGCTAACTGGCTGCTGGCTGTAGCTTCATATTAAACAGACCATCTAACTCTCTGGAAGAAAGCAAATAAGCATATTTTCCATAAATATTGAACCATTAGCCTATGCCTAGTTTGCATTACGCCAGCCAACTGACGTGTTTCCATCATGTGTTTATCGTGCAGTTTCATCATCGGCAAAGCAATTTTCCACTTCAAGCGAGCGTGAAAACCTCTTTGCATTGTTGAGGAGTTTTTATTAAATTTGTCTGTCTCCATTGGGTTTACTGTGTTCATGTGGTTTTCCTTCTCAATTGGGAAATGAACTTGGATCAAAACCTAGATATAGCTCTAATAAAAGAGGTGAATAGTAAATAACAGATAACACATAGTGGAATGGGGGGGTGAAAGATATAAATAATTGGTCCAGTTAACAAAGGTAAGAAAAGATAGACTTATTCCAGTGCTTCACATTAACATTAGTGCTTTCCTAATATGTTGCGTATGTTGGCTTTGCACAGGCATATCAGCTTTCATATCAAGTCATATCATGTCAATATAAAAGAAAAAAAACATTAAAGAGGCAGATCGAGGAACACAGAGTGAGAGACTAATTCAAAGCTCTTCATCTTCAACAATGAACATGTAAAATACAGGAGGGATTAAAGTGTATATCCTGTTTGGAGGATTAAAAAAAAAAAAAGAAAAAGAAAAATTGGATGAATAAGGTCTCAGTTTGAATAGGGATACCTGCACCTGTTATTAGCTTTAGTATTCCATATAAACATGCAAACACATTGCAAGAAAGGGAAGTCTTTTGAGGTCTTCTTTGGTTAACTGTATTGGCGCTCTTTGTTGGAGAGGAACTGAGAGCTAAATCTGGAGATGGTTTCTATGCTTGCATAGCAGTAAAACCAAAAGGAATAACTACAAAAAAAATAAAAACAACAACCAAGACCATTCATCTTAAGTGGAAAATAACATGGTTTCACCTAATTGGCTATACAGCAAGAATCAAAGGAAATATGAAAAAACAAAGCAACACGTGTCAGTGTTGTGCCTTACATGGTCCTCATCAGGGTTTTAACCAAGATCTTATAACCCGAACTTTGACAGTTAAACTGTATGTGCTTCTAGCAAAAACCGCATAGATCAACACACAATTCAACCACTAAAGCTCCCATACAGTTACGTCAGTGGCAATACATATGAGGTCTCCTGAGGGAATACACTCAGACGACCTTGATAACACACAAACACATACATATGCACACATATACAAACACACACAGATTCATTGCCAGAGGTAGATTACTGAATGTCATAGGTGTTTCGACCTCAACGCCACAAAGTATGAAATCATTAGAGTTACTGACTAATGGCTGAAAGCTGCTATTAGTGCACACATGAACACATATACAGCATAGAGCATGCATAGGGGATTTGCTTTTTTTTTTTTTATTTAAGTTGGTGAAAGAAGTCTGTCTGATATCCATCTCTGACATACATCCACAGATAATATGCACATGTGCACACACACAAAGCGCTCCTCTGAAAACAGCTGTGTGTCATTGCGTGTCTTTTCTTTCAGCTGGTCGTCTTCTAGCACTGTCAAGGTCTTTGAAAGGGTTAGTAGATCACACAGCTGTGGCTCATATTGTTTCAACATAAACACACACACACACACACTCTCAGTGTCTTTTTATGCCTTTCTGACTCTATCTCCTCTTTTAATTCTTGATTTTTGTTCTTTGTCTAAAACTCTCTTTCTTTCTCCATTTGAGCCCCATTCCCAGCTCAGCCTGGCCATCCTGTCTTGAACGAACGAACGAACGGACGAACACACACACACACACACACACAGACACACACACAGACACACGCACACGCACACGCACACACACACACACCACACACACACACACACACACACACACACACACACACAGTTGCGTCCAGGACACATCACAGACAGATGGTAACACCACTGTCAGCTCTGCCAGGAAAAAGAGAAGGGCGAGACAGAGAAGAAAGGAGGGAGGAAGAGAGTTGGGATAAGTAAATGAAGGCTCGGCTTATATGATAAATAGAGAATGAATGAACAAGAGGACGGTGCTAGACATGTCTTCCAATAACCCTGTGTTCTTATGATAATCCCTCCTTCCCTCAAGAAATTCAAATTGTCACCCACCTCAAGTGTTATCCAGCCACGCAGATAATTTTGGTTTTGCTTGCCCAGGTTCAGAGATATCTGACACTGAGATTTCTACCTTCACCCCAAAACAGGGATTAAGGTAAATGGAATTTTGTTTGTGGTGCTCACAGCACTGAAAAATTACATTTAAAAAAAATTGACATCAACAACTTTCCAGAATCGGTGTCCCGCTACTCTGGATAATCCACAGACTTCACTGTCAACACTTTTTCTCTGCAACTACTTTTCTACCAAAGAAATGGTCCCAAAGGAAGTCAGCACTGTCAGAGACAGATATCATGTTTTTAGATTTAAAAAAAGAGGAATAGTTACACATTTTGGGAAATATACTTTTTCAGTTTCTTGCTGAGATTTAGATGAAAATATTGAGGATTACCTTAATTTAGCAGTACTTAGCAGAAACAGCTAGCCTGGCTACATCTAAACAAAGCTAACAAAATCTGTCCCAGAGCTTCTGTTAAATCGCACTAATTAATACTTAACTTGTTATTGTTTTAATTAATACATTGTTTTATTGCATACAAAAGTCAAATTGGAAAAAAGAGAAGTTTCAGTTTTAGAAGGGGTTGTGTGTCAGACTATTTCTCAGATTCATACGGAGCTGAGCAAGCTGTTTCCCCCTGCTAATGCTAAGCTAAGCTAACCCTATCCTGGCTGTAGTTTCATATTTTAACAGACAGCGGCGACATTTCTATCAAGCTTCTCATCTAAGACACTGAATACAGTAACCATTTTTATCCCAGAATGTCAAACTATTTCTTTTAAAGCAATCACACATCAACTTGTAGATAAAGACAAATGTGTTGTGTTCAGCTTGCTGGTGTCTTGTTATATAATTTCTTGGCATTGGCATCCTCTAAATTTAAACACTTAACCTTCCACTGCAATTTGGAGCAACTGATGTGTGAAATTGCATAGTGCAGAAGCAACTTGAAGAGAAAAAAAAGAAAGATTATCCATTTGTCTACTGTCATACTAACTACTTTGTTGATTTTGTGCCCGTTTGCCTTGTGAGGCTCAGTCATGACGGAAGTATAAAAATGTAGGGAAAATGTAGATGCGCTTTCCGTTGTACAGCTGTTGTCTGTGTGTTGCCTAAGTTTCCTACAGGATGTAATGCACATATCTGGGAATGTAATGTATCAATGAATGAATAATGACCTTTGTTTTCCAGTGGAATCATTACCAGATGGATGCTGCCGTTGACAGCTTCAGACATGACCACGTACACACACACAGACACACACACACACACACACACACACTCAGTGGTTTCCGTTCCCCAGTGGAATGTGGGAGGAATAAGGTGTCAATTCCCAGCAGGGATAAAATGTTAAATTGAAAAATTCCATGTTGGATCCAGAAAACAATCACCCACTTGTCCGGGTGTATGAATGTTTGTGTGTGTACGTGTGTGAAAAAGCATGAGTGTGTGTCTATATATGCGTGTGCATGTATGCGTGTCTTGGTCATTAGACAGAAAGCCCTGTGTAAGCATGGCAACTGCCTCTCTAACATAAAAGATGCATAGACTAAAACACACACCTATATGCAACTCTCTCTCTCACACACACACACACACACACAGAAGCCCTAGATATTCAGAGGCAGCTCTGACCTCATAACACCACAGTCATTACTCATACAGTTATTCATCATTCACACACACGCCCAAAGACTCCAGTTTGTCCATCCTGATGAAGCATAATGGATATTCACAACCACCTAACAGACTGTCTGACTTACTTCCAGTCGACTGCTTCACACCTCTCTCTCTCTCTCTCTTTCTCTCTCTCTCTCTTCCGACCATCATTCGCAGATACACACACACACACACACAGACAAACACACATTTGTGCAACCTGCAAACAGGCTAAATCTCCTGAGACTGGCACTTTTGCTCACTAAACCTGGTCTTGGAAACTGGTCTTGAATTTTTCATATTCAGACAGAAATAAACTAAACAATACTCATATAAAATTCAAATGGTCTTACATGCTATTGCCAGCTTGTACTTCCCCATTTCTTTCTGCCAGTGAATGAATTATTCATGATCTTCTCTGAAAAGACCAGTGTGAAAACTGATCACATGTCCACTTCCTCTGCTTCAAATCGCATAGATGATGTAAAGAAAAATAAAACAGTGAAAGAAGCCACAGGTGATGTAAGGCTAACATTGCCTATTAGACCACAGATTTATTTCTTCTACTTTGTTGCACAAGTTAACTGCTGCTTTTTGTAACTCCTGCAGCTGGGGGAGATCAAAGTTAGTCATGTCCTGGCATTTGTCATGCGGTGTAATGCTGAATCAATACTTCAGCATGTCTGACTCTCCTAGTTTGTATTTTTCCTCTGCAGTTAATGGCAGTGGTAAAAACTTTGTTAGCACTACATAATAAAAAAAAAAAAAAAAAAAAGTTTATATATAGAAATTAAAAGCTAAATTTGAACTCAAATATGTGGAATACAATTCAATCTCCGAAAGCTTTGTCTATTGTTAATTTAGAGCCAATAATAGAAATAAGTATTTTGACCAATCACAGTGATAGAAAACCTCCATTGCCATGAATAAAGCAGCCTTGAAGCCTTCCCCTGCAGTTTCTCTTTAGGGCCAAGAGAGTCGTTCCTAACATTATTGTAACGCCTTTTGACCTTCTGCACATTTAGATATGGCAGGCTATTGTTTGTGTACTTTAATTTAGCCTTCAACACAATTCGGCAGCAGTCATCTGACTGATAAACCTATCAATAACTTTAGCATTTTTAGCCTTTACAGCCCACTGCTTACAAACTGCTTTATTCCAAAAAACAGTTCAGCTTTATGTCACTCTTCTTTGGAAAGGATGATACTGGGCTCACGCATGACAGCCATGACAAGCCTTTCTTAGAAGTGAATGTGTCACAAAAAGAGAAAAGCATTGATTTCAGATGTAATCCTGCTGTCCCCTCAAGTGCCATTATCAGTGGACGGCCAGTGGAGATGATGGAAATCTATAAAAGTCTAGAAACTCAGACTGAAAGCTGGTTGAACTTTGAGAGCCATATAAACCTAATCTGAAAGAAGAGTCGGTAAAAGCTATTTCTCGTCTGAGGAATGTGTCTGCCTGAGTTACAGACTGACAAGATAGTGCTTTTCTATCAATGTCAAACACTGTAATGTGTCCTGATCCTGTCTTTGCTGGTGGAGCGGTGTGAAAAGGAAAATTCTTCAACCAGATGTGGTGCATTTGATTGTAAATTCACTGTAACAGCTTAGTTGTATCACTGTTTTGTAATTGCCCTTGTCTTGTTTTGTTTTACCATTAGCATTAATAGCAGATTAATAAGCTGTTGCAGCAGAACTATGACACACTGATATACAGAACAGAGAAACATCTTGTCAGGGAATTAAATCTCATTTAAAACAAACATGACTCCATGAGAAGCTTGACTGTATACGGTCACCAAAAGGCCAAGAGTCTGTAGCCTTTTGGTCAGCTGTGGTAAGACCAAAAGGAACCACTGTTTCCTGCCCTGGATGACAGTTTAGCACTGAAACCATAACCAGACACACAGTGTACTGATATCCACTAGCAGTGGATAGTAAATCTAAGCCCTTTCATCCGGCACACCGACTTTTCCAGGAACTTGAGAACTCTTTCATGAACTCAGGGAACCTAAAGCTGGTTCTGATTTTGGTTCCTTGTGTTGTTCCACAAAAAGCAACCAACATACTACTTTTAATTGGGCTGCAAAAATACTAGGGCAGAGTTTTGGTGTACTGAACTTTCCTGGCTGCGCATGCACACGCTTCTAAGACAGCCATTTTTACATAACATCAAGCAGATGCAGGCAACATATAAAAACTACTGTTGTGATCCATAATGTCACTGTTGCGTCTGGGTGCTGAACCTAACCGCTGCACTTTCACCATCAGTTCCTCTCATTTTGCCCAAACTCAAATATGAAAATACAAATTTTTTTGTATTTGCTACAGCCTGACTTTTGTGTTTCTATTAGAGCTGGGAAACATGCAAAGAGAAACAACTCATGAAGGAGAATTGAAAGTGAAACTGAACTTTAAATGGTACTTAAGTCATGTTTTTTCTCTGTAATCCTGTGGTTAAGTCATTAATATGGAACTGCCCGGATCTCCGTGACAACTATACATGAACCTGAGACAGTGATCTCTAATTCAATCATTCAAAAGTTCAGTAGGCCACTCATCATACATGTGTTTCCTATATGAGCAGAGCGTAGATGACGCTGTATCTCCTTGGTGTGAGTGATTTGTAATGTACATGTAAATGTGGTGACACAGAAGGAGAGAGAGGGAGAGAGAGAAAGAGAGATAGGTGAGGTGTAGGTATCGTTTTCCTCATCCTGGGTGTGTGAGGCAGTGAGGAATGCTCTCAGGTGTCAGTGCTCAGAACTGAATGACTATCTATTCACTCTGGTGCATACACACACGTGCACGTGCACACACATGCGCGCGCGCACACACACACACACACACACATAGAGAAATACACACGCACACAAACACAATATATGCCAAACACGACTGGGATTGATCCAAGTCCTTTTAAACCCATCTTATCAGCTGACAACTTTAATCTGTGCTGGCATTTAATACACACACAGACACACTGATGCGTGTATTTGAGTGTGTGTGTGTGTGTGTGTGTGTGTGTGTGTTTGGAGAAAAGGGGGGGGGTTGGGGGGGGTGGCTTCTAAATATGGTGGGAAACTGCCACCAACACCACTCCCATTCAACCCCAGCTCCTTTTACAAAAGGTATTCAGACACACACACACACACACACACACACACAGATTGACTGAGTACCTTTTCACCAGGAGAGGGTGAGAGGGAGAGGAAAAGAGAGAGAGGGACAGAAAAAGAGAGAGGGAGAGAGAGAGAGAGGTGGAGTGGAGGTGGGGGAGATGCAGAAAAAGGAGGGAGGGGGGAGGGAAGGGAGAAAAAAGGGTGGAGAGGAAGGCAAAGAGGAATGCTGTACTTGTGCGTGCTCTGAGGGGAGCATGAATACATACACACACACACACACACACACACACACACACACACACACACACACAACACACACACACACACACACACACACACACACACACACACTTGGGAGAGACAGAGAGGGGATTTATAAAAGATGGAACCTCTTCGGGTTCCCACGTCGGTCGGCAGCTTTCTGCACATATGCAGGCAGTGTGTTTGTGTGTGTGTGTGTGTGTGTGTGTGTGTGTGTGTGTGTGTGTGTGTGTGTTTGAGAGAGAGGGGTGGGGTGGGGTGGCTGAAAGAGAGGGACAGGGGCAGAGTGTCTGAAGCAAAATTTCAGCTAGCTCTACTCTTTGCCTGCATGCATTTGCGTTGCATACGTGTGTGCATATATTTGTGCAGGGCCTTTCTGTGTGCACGCCTCTGTAAGTGTGTCTGTCTGTGTGTGTGCGTGTGCGTGTATGTGTGTGTGTATGGTTGCAGTCTTCTTGCCCTGTAATTGCGGTAATGATATGTCATCCACGAAGAAGAACTTGGAACGGTTGGAGTGGAATGCAATGGACACATAAAGAGCGCGCGCGCGCACACACACACACACACACACACACACGTTCCACTTGCAAACCATGTATGAACAAGCTCCTCTCTAAACTCCCTGAACTGAGGCCTGTAGGGCACCTCCCGCCCCCCCCAAACAGATGAGATCCAGCACCTCAAGAAACCACATCTGATGGTGAATGAAGGCCTCCATCAACCAGATGCTGATTTTGGCTTTTATTTCACTTTAAACAAGCCTCTATTAAAACTCTCAAATCAGGCCATTTTTACCCTCAATGCCACATATATAGAAGGTTGCAAAGGCAGTGCCGTGTATTCCCTTGCAAAATCAGTCTATAATTTATGGAAGAAACATCAGTCTCCTTAACAACTAGATTTTCTTTCTCTACAAGATAACATTGCTTAAATTTCTGACGAGCACATTGTCACTCTGAACTTGTCGTCTGTGTGCGGGACTGATCTGTTGCATCACTAGGCAAACCTGCCAAACCAGGAGCATCCACGTAGAAACACACAACCCAAACTGAGAACTTCCCCGCTCAGTCCGGGACTCAAACTAAGCTGCACTTCACTGCCACAGGCTTTTTTTTTCTCCTTTTTCTATTCCTCTGGCCCCCGCTATCCTTTATCACAACAATGCTGCAGTTTTGGAAGTTTTGTCATCGCCACGTCCCACATTCCCTGCATAGATGAGTATTTCTCCACTTTTACAGAATGCAAATGAGTCTCCAAGGTTGTACTGCGGTCGTTGCCTTGTTGCATCTTGCACATAACTCACGGCAGATGTGGAGCTATTAACAATGTGCAGTTAATCCTAAGAAATGCAGGAACACCCCGACTCTTAATGTCAGTATCTGATGAAATCTCAAAAACCGTCATGCTGCATTTAATTAATCCAAGATTAGGCGGCATAAAAATGCTCTTTCTGGATTGTTTCGTTCATAGATTTCCTCTTTCACTTTAAATTTTTTTTTTTTTTGGTCGCGTTTCTTTTTTTTTTTCCCCCGTTTCCTCCGCATGCCGGACATTCTGCAGATCCTTGTGTTCAGCCTGAGAAGAGACAAGTCAGGACTCAGCCTGGTAAACGACCAGCTCAGCACTCCCCCCCAAACCCCCACCCCCCCTCCATCCCTTGCCCTCTGCATACACAAAATGAGCACCCTGGGCAAAGCCTTTCTCCCCTGTCATTCTCCCATCCATCCATCTACCCACCCACCAATCCTCTCATCAGGCCTGGTTTCTTGGAGCAAAGGCCAGAAACAGATGACCCAGTGACTTCGAGTCAACCTTCGCTCTGCCTTTCCCCCTTTCTCCTGAGCATTTTTTAAATCGTTAGATGACTTTAAATGAATCAAAATGCTGAATTTTCTTGTTTAAACCCCTCTTTCATTTACTTCAAGCGAAAATGCAGCAGAATGCCTTTGTGCACACTGAAAAACAAACCTCTAACAGCTTTGATCAGCCTGCCTCCACACACAAAAGAAGTGTATTGACTTTCAATCTTTTCCAGGGTGCCAAATAAGTAGCTCAGCCAAAGAGTCCAGGATCTGACTCTATTGCCATCCACTTCCTGGAAAGACCCCGCCTTCCCTCGCATTCCACTGCCCTGTCAAAACACAGCTCCCCTACTCCCACTGGCTGATGGGAAGCCATTGGCTCCCCTCATAGGCTGTTGTCAGGGCAGTGGGCGGGAGGAAGTAAAAGCGGAGCTCAAAGAAACAGCGGCCCATTCCCAGGGAGAGACTACAGTTACATAACGTGCACACAGACACACACACACACACACACACACAGGATCAAGACAACACCCTCAACACACAGAGGAACACAAAAACAGGGTCAGAGAGAAAGAAAAGGTGGAAAGACAGTAAAGGGAGTGCGGAGAAAGAAAAGGAGACCGAGAGGAGAGAAGTTGAGAAAGGGTGGGTGAGGAAGAGGGGGAAGGAGGAGTAGGTGAGGCATCAGTTTTCCTTGTGAACAAAATGAAGAAGGAAATGGCTATTTTACACTCAGGTCAGGGGCAGTGGGAGAGATATTCCAGCCAGTGTGTATGTGTGTGTGTGTGTGTGTGTGTGTGTGTGTGTGTGTGTGTGTGTGTGTGTGTGTGTGTGTGTGTGTGTGTGTGTGGGAGAGAAAGGTTAATTAGTGTATAGTGGAGGATCACCTGCATCAAACCCTAAGCGGAAGAGCAGCGGACCGAATAGAGAGAACTGTGCCAAGAATAAAGCGCACCTACACACACCTACACAAACACACACACCTACACAAACACACGACTGACACAGCCCTGTGGTTTTATGAAAGACAAAAGTAACCTTGTTATTAAATCAATATTATCTGTTGTCTGTCTGCGCAAGGTGGAATTGACAGCAATCTGTTAACTGAGAGAAGGGCAGGGGAGGTAGGGATGGAAAGAGGGGAGGAAGACGAAAGAGAAGGTAGGAGGAGAAGGAGAGAAGACAGGAGGGACGGGGGAGACGAAAGAGGAGAAGGGAGGAGATGGGGTGGGGGCATACGATGGGGCCGGAGGTTGAATGTGTGTGGAGAGAGAAATGTGTGGAATCCTAATTGTGTTATTGCTCCAGAACAAACATTAGTCCTGCCTGTCATACCACAGACAGCAGGCAGTGTGTGTGTGTGTGTGTGTGTGTGTGTGTGTGTGTGTGTGTGTGTGTGTGTGTGTCTGGGTGAAAGAGACATAGAGGGAGAGAAAATTGAATGAGTCCAGCAAATTAAGAGTCAAGCGAAGCAAGTTGGAAACATTCATGAAGGCATGAGCGCTTACAATCAGCTCAGTGTTGCAATGGGAGTTCTGTGTTAGCCGTTAGCTTCGCGTTAGCAAAGCACTGCTAGCTCCAGCAGATGTGTGCATCTGCCAGCGAGCCCTCCCTCATGCAGCTGTATGGCTGAGGGCTGGCTATGTGTGTGTGTGTGTGTGTGTGTGTATGGTTGGGCAAGGGGCCAGCAGCCAGTAAACCCACAGTAGAAGCTCTGATGCTTGCCACGTAGCCACGTAGCAGCGACGTAACTCCAGAGGAGAGGAGAGGAGAGGAGAGGAGAGGAGAGGAGAGGAAAGGAGAGGAGAGGAGAGGAGAGGAAAGGAGAGGAAAAGAGAGGAAAGGAGAGGAGATCTAAATTCAACTAGTTTCCTGTCTATGAGAAAAAGACAAAAGCACAACTGGGAAAATAATAAAGGGAAATAATGTGAGTCCTTGCGTGGGAGTCAGAGTGTAAACAGAGGCAACGCAAACAGTCAAACACACAGAGACGAAGTGACTTTGTGATATTGTTTATCCCACTCGCAGACACTGACGTTTCCACCAATTACATCAGCCAGGACTCGCCAGACTCTCGCTCTTTTCCTCCAACTGAGAGCTCCTTTGATTTACAGATGTTGGAGGTCTGGTTCCTCACACTGGTGACCACACGCACAACAAAACAGTTTATAGACCAGTGCAAACGCAAAACCCACCCCACCCTAATTATCATCATTAAAACTGATGTCATTGTCTTCATTACTTCCATCAGCCTCATCAATGTCAACAACATCACTGCCATATTTGTGGCTGGTACTGCCAATACCTCCATCTTCATTATCCCTATTAACATCAGTATGCCAGACTGCCTTCGGAACACGCTGTATTTTGTTGGTGTTTGTGTGTGTTTAATACAGAGGAAGTGGCTATTCTCCCACATGCACATGAACATGACTCACTCCTCTTCACGGCAGCGCTTCCAGATTTTTCTTCTCCTTTTGTCCTGCCCCCCACCCCCACCCCCTGATCATCCTTCTTTCCCTCTCTCATCCCTCCCTCCCTCCCTCCTGCCCCGACACAGTTAAGACTTTTCTCCATCAAATCCAAAGAGGCTGAGGGCTGAGCACTCTGCAGCCCACAGAGGAGCACTGGGCCTGAGGAGAGCTCACAGCAAGCCCCTCCCTAACACCTTGGATCTCTAAGGCTCAGTCTGTGGCCACACACAGGGGTGGGGGGCTGGTTCAACAAGCCAGCAGACTTAAAGCTAAGTTGGGCTGACTGGTGGGGGGGTAGCATGGCCGGCTGCGGACACACAGGCCATCTGGGTGCTGGCTTAGCAATCACCAGAGCTACTTGAGTTCACTTACACCATCCACTTCTAGGGCTTCTTACTCATAACATTCAATGATATGCAAGCCCAAGTTTTAAAACCAAAGCACCACTCAACCCTAGTGAACTTTAACCTGACACACATGTAAACGAGCCATTCATAACAAAGCCAGACAGACAGGCAGGAAACAGAAATTGAAAGGGCGATTGATTCGTTGATTTATATATATTCATACACTAATATTTCAGAATCAGAAATCCATTATTATTTCATAGTCCTTTTTCTTCTCGTCACCATGGAGATATGAAGACAGGGCAAACTAGACTCAGGTTCAAACCTTCTCTCTTTTTCCGTCTTTTTCATTTTCACACATGCTACATCCAGGAGGCTTTATGCACCAGACATTTACTCACATCCCAGACATGACAATATTATACTAGCATGGCATTATGCAGGGGCTACAACTCTGCATTTAGCTCCACATCCTCATTCATCTCTCTTCCATATGTCGCATCCGCCACCTCCTAGCAGTCTTTTCTTTAATGCTGTGTAATGCAGTTGGTTCCATGTAATACAGCCCCTTAGCGTAAATATGACACTTTGCCTGCGGAGCTGGATCCCGATCAAGCGGCGGCTCAGACAAGGCAGTAAGAGTGTGTGTGTGTGTGTATGATGTTCATGGTTGCATGCTTTTCACAAGAAAGGACTAGTGGCCAATGAACATTAGTTACACTTTAATTTCTACGCACCAGCGCTCTCTCTGCCTTCCTCCTTTTCCTCTACACCCTCACCCCCCCCCCGGCCCAACTTCCAGCTTTAACCTGTCTCAGCACTCCCTTTGCCCTCAATCCTCCCCCCCCCCACACCATTGGCCATACTTCCCAAACAACCCCTCAGCTTTCAAAAGACAGCCGCCCATTCAGAAGGTTTTGGGGTAGGGTGGGGGAGTAGAGAGGTGCGGGTTCGAGGGGTGGGGGGTGTGGGGGGGTGTAAGGGGGTGTAGGGGGTCTCATTCCCGCTAAATTGTCCCACATGGCTGAGCGTGCTTAGTTTAAACAAACACAGCCACTTCCTCCTCAGTGCGCACATCGGCACACAGACACAGGCGCGCAAAACACCCACATAAACATACACCAGTTGGGTGCACAGGCATGCTTGAACTCCAATACACAAAAACAAGCATGCACACACACACACATAAACACACATACACACAACACATCGTATACCCTGGCAGGCAGCGGACAATATACTCAGTCTTGCGATGCCTGCCAGTAAACTTATAGATGAGCCCAGACTCCACACCGAAACACCACAGAACTGAAGTTTACGCGTTGTATAGTTCCTCGTGAAGAACAATTTCACATGCATATTCAGCAAATTTAGTGTGTGATTTGGCTTATGGTCACACTGAGCTTTAACTGTACAATCCACAATAAACATCTCAGCTAATGGGTCCCTGGAGTCAAACCCCAAAACCCAAGCTTGCACCAGTGTGTGTGTGTGTGTGTGTGTGTGTGTGTGTGTGTGTGTGTGTGTGTGTGTGTGTGTAGAACAGTTCTGTTTGTGTGTTCAGACAGACAGATAGAACTGACAAAGTTAGTTATTTGGGGAATTGTTACATTTAGCACCTTTGTGACCTTAAATCACAGAAGAGATTGAGAAAATAAAAAACAAAGACTTTCACACAGTGATTGAGAAAAATTTCTTTCTTTGTGTTACATTACAGTAAATTGGATATTTTTGGAGGCTGGATCTGATGATGTGCTCTTTACTGATATCTTACCCAGCAAATGATACAATGATTCATCGAGAATGCTGCGGTATGCACGTATTTCCCTCCTCGTTCATTTTACAGTTACATTACAAGTTTTTCAGTGGCACTAATCCAGAGAAAGGTTAGAAAAGGTTCTAACATATTGCTGGGCAACTAACTAAGAAAAAAACATGTTTTACAAATCACAGTTTATATTGTGGATTTGCAGCATATACAAATGTGTGACAGGTCTTTATTTTTTACAGATGTTCAAAGTCCCTTTTTGTAGTTTTACCTCTGTTGTTGAAGTCTGCCGTCTCTCTCTAGCCCTGAGCCCTCTGCATTACCCTGCATTTCAATGCAATGACCTACAATCGCCATAATCAGCTCTACATTACAAGCAGCTAGTAAAGAGGAGTGAAGGAGGACAACCACAGAGTCCAGACAATAAGCCCACATTCACTGCCAGTGGACCTGCTGCCGTCCAGGCCTGCACACACAGCACGTCTCTGCCACTAATGCCGAGCTCCATCAGGGCTGCATGCCATGAGTCTTAATTAAGACAGCTATGCCAAGTCAAGAAGTGAATTCTACTCCCCCTTCTCTCTCACACACACACACACACACACACACACACACACACACACACACACACTAAGATACAGACGGATGCACAAACTCACATTCTCGGATGGACGAGCACATGGACGCAGACAAACCACCAAGAGACATTCAGATCATCAGTTTTATGGGCCATGAAAAAGCTTGCTCAGTGGGTGGTGTGTGTGTGTGTGTGTGTGTGTGTGTGTGTGTGTGTGCTGGGAGAGAAAGACTATTTAGTCACACCTACATGAGAAACCTGTCTCTTCTCTCACAGACAAGACAACAACTGAGTCTGAGAAGTGCACACACACACACTCTTTCTCGCTCTCTCTCTCTCTCTCACACACACACGCACAGCCTTCATATGCACAACAGAGCAGGCAAATAATGAATGAATGGTTCTTTCCATGCTTAACTCTACAAGTGACTCCTACATGTGTTTATGAATGTGTGTGTGTGTGTGTGTGTGTGTGTGTGTGTGTGTGTGTGTGTGTGTGTGAGAGAGAGAGAGAGAGTGTGAGTCTAGAGAGCGGGCAGCAGAGTTTAATCCACTAGAAGAAGGAACTGAAGTGGTCTGAAAAATGAGAGAGGACAATGCTGGGAATAGCAAGCCAATGGAAAGTGTATATACAATCACTTGTTCCCCAACATCAAACACACACACACACACACACACACACACACACACACACATTTATAACACCCCTCCCCACAGCCCTGGGGTCACAAGGTCACATTCCTCCTCCTCAATCAGCCTCAGGATTTCACACACTAGTTCAGGGATGTGGGTGTGTGAGTTTGGTTTTGTGTGTTCATGCCTGCCTGCTTGTGTGCATGTGTATGTGTGTTTGGGATGTTTTAGTGATTTGTGGGGGGTCCGGCTTGAGGGCAAGGAGGGAAGAAGTGAAGGCAAATATGGGACCATGTCCACACCATGTTCAATCTGTAAAATGAGGTTTTTGCAAAGTCTTTCCAAAGTAAATTAAACTTTTCCAAAAAATAAATGATGCCTGCAAAGACAAGTATGGAAGCTGGTGCAGCCAATCATACAATACAGGTATTGTCATGAACCTGTAATGACTGTTACAGAGTCGGCCGATTGTGCAAGCATGAAATCGTACATTGAACAAGCAGCATGTGAAATACTGTTCGATCTGGTTGAAAGGTAACATTTATGAGCTGCTATCGATCACTATTTTATTTAGTTTTGTACTCAACAACAAAACAGAGTTTGTTTTAGTGGCTGCGTTTGTCCTCGTCCTTATAGAATAGGATAATAATTTCAATGTGGGTGACAAAGTTTTCAAAAACTACCTCAAACTGCTCCAGAACTTTCCAGTAAGTGACAAAAGAACAAGAACGAGAAATGACAGCTATGTGGAGCCGGGATGGGTGGGAGAAGACGGGGAGAGATGAGGGGAGGGAGGGGTCGAAGTGTGTCTGCATGCCGTGGAGGGGGGTGGGTGGGGGGGGGGGGGTGGTTTAACTAGGAAAAGCAATAAAACATGTGGCTTTGCATTAAAAAACACCTACTTCCTCCTGGAGCAGAACCCTCAACTCTGGCCCTGCATACCTGCCGACTTGTGACAGTGTGTCTCACACACACACACTGTACATACACATGAATACAGATGGTCTCACACTCACACACACGCAGAAAATAAGCATACTTGAAATTGTGTCAGCGTACCAGTTCCAGCCATGTTAATAATCAGAAATGTAACCAGTAACAGATTCAGTTCCCTTAGTCCAACACACACACACACACACACACACACATAAACACACACACACACAAACCCCAACCCACAGCAGACTCCAGACACTTGAGATACACAGTCAAAACGCTCACAGTCAGGCATAAAAACAGCCATTAACGACTGGCGGAACTTTCCATGGGCCTGCCAACTAGCAACACCAACACGCCTGGCATGCTAATGCAGGCACGTAAAGTTAACGCTGTGTGAGTGTGTGTTTCGTGCATGTGTGTGAAGTTGGAGCTATGTGTGTGTACAGGTGCACGCTTGATCTCCTTTGGCCAGCTGACCACGCAAACACACACACACACGGGCACGCACACACACCAGTGGGCAGCTCTTCAACAAGCTATTTCTATGGATGATACACCCCCCCCCCTGCAGGGTGACCGAGCGCTGCACCTCAACTCATCTGAATCACTCCATCTTTTCTTGCACGCGAGCATCCACAAAAAGTCACCAACTGATGAGGAGTTGACGGCCTAATTTCTGGATTCCAGGCATCTTATCGCTTTGTCATAATCATTTTACTTCATCATCTGCTCTCTTCCTCCTCGCTGTCGTCTCTGCTGCAGCCGGGCAGCTGCTGTCAGGACTCTTTCCAAATGACACCGAGTGATGAGCGAAGACTCAGATCACCAGCCGGGGAAGTGACAGTTTTTTGGTGAAGCTGCACATTGCATCGTTGTGTATTCAAATGCATCAAAGCTACACTGGATGATCTTAGGTACTCTCTAACTCTGGCTTCCCATTAAATCTAGACTTGAAATTTTGTCCCAATTTCGGTTTTACTATCTGTTGCAACTGACAATTAGCTTCAATATCAATTTGTCTAGTCTTAACAGACTAATAATTTCAGCTTAAATTTATTTTCTACATTTGAAATTTATTCATTTTCAATGATTAATCTTCTTATTTTGATCCACTGCAGCTCCTTGATTGGCCACTGCATATGAAGCATGCTAAATAATATTGCTTTGCTTTGCTTTGCAGAGTTTCATTCCAAGATGCTATGCAAATACCATATCAGAGTCAGAGTCAGACAAAGCAGAGAATTTGAAGTTTGGCCTCGTGATGCACATTTTCTCGCAAATTTATGAAATTTTGTCTAATTGATTAATTGACCAATCAAAAAAAGAATTTACAGATTAATCAGTGATAGAAATAATTATCGGCCGCAGCCCTACTGCAAATCATTTTTAGGTACAAGCAAGCAATAGAGGTACTTGAAATTGAATCATGCCCTTAAAGTTACTAATTTTTTTTTTTTTTTTTGCAAAAAGCTTCAGATAGCTGAGAACTTCAGTGACCTTCCATGGGATGTTTTAGATTGAATTCCAGCAACGACAGTCGGCTTCTAATTTCTCCAAATGTCATATCTCTTTGTTTTATACTGAAAGTTGTAAAACCAGATCCAAAACTGATGTGTTTTTGACACACACATTACTTTAAAACTCTACTGTAAATGAGGAGAGGAGAGGAGAGGAGAGGAGAGGAGAGGAGAGGAGAGGAGAGGAAAGGAGAAGGGAGGAGGGAGACAGGGAGCAGAGAGGTTGAAAGGCTTCTTTTATCTTCTTCTAAATCAACTGTCAACAATGCAGGAAATTATCAAGGGAGACAAAAAAAAAAAAAACGGGGGAGACGGGGCTCTGGAGAATGAGAGAGGCATGGAAGGAGGGAGGAAAGGGGAGGGAAGGGGGCAGAAAGAAAGAGAGGAGGAGGGTAAACATTACAGCTCTGTGCCAAGCAAACATGAGATGCTGGGATACTTCAACAAAAAGCCACCGTTCATATTGGAGAGAAGCGAGAGCAAGAGACAGAGAGAGGGAGGGAGGGAGGGAGGGAGGGAGGGAGAGGGCGAGAGAGAGCACGCAGGAAAAAGCTGGGAAACGGAAAGCGAAAGCATCGGGCAGCAGATAATCAGCTGCTGTCACGAGATCGGATAGAAAGTTGTTTTGTTTTGTAATCAGATTTTGCACCTACATGTATTTGTTTGCATATAGTGCAGCGATATGTAGACTAAACCCCGTCTGGCCTAAATCCCTGTCCAAGCAAACCAAGATCTTCAACCAAACCTGCACACAATCACTCTGCAACGCCCTCCAACCACTCCATACCATTACTGCAACTTATATATGCTGTGTCACCGTCTGAGTGAGGTCCAGAAAAGTCTGCACAATCCACTTTGTGCATGTTAAGTGGGGTGAAAAAAAAAGCTCAGTCTTATTTACAGCAGGTCAGCATAGCAGCGTCATCATGACATGTAAAAATGCACTGACAAATACAAACGGGAGGAAACACTGCACCAAAACAATTAGTTCTTTAATTGATTAGTTGATTGACAGAATCTTAATCAGCAGCTATTTTGACAACTGCTTCATCTGTTCAGTCATTTTTCACACATCTGAAAATGAGCCGAATATCTATCTGTTGGTCAGATCAAATAACTGGGAAATTACAAAAGGGCATTTTTCTAACTAATAAATCAATAATGAAAACAACCATTGTGGCCCTAACAGTGAATTACATTGATTTTTCTCGGCCCTCCATCTGTTTTTAATGTAAATAAAACGTGGGGTAATGCGAGTTCAGGTTGGTGTACCCTCTAGAGCTGCCCTGCACTCCATCATATGTCAAAGCAGCCGCAGCACAGAGCCTTTTCAAGGCAAACACAGCAGCCTCCTCCACCGCAGGGAGAACCCGCGTGCACGTCCACCGCGCATCATCAGGACACGAGAGGCCAGGGAGACAAGAGGAAGAGAAACCGCAGAAATTCTCCCTCCTGCACTCCAGGTGTCGGCCCCTTGACCTCACAGCAGAGGAACGCCTCCTCGCATAGCAACCCGCCAAGGAGGAAAGGAAAGGAAGAAAAAAAAAAAAAAAAAAAAAAAAAAAAAAAACCATCGTCACAGGCAAAACTTGACCAAACCGCACCTTGGCTACAGTGACAGCAAAGGCAGCAATCTTTCTGGGAAGCACACCTGTTGCATTTGGAGAAACAGATGGTGCGAGTGATCGCAGACTTTATATGAACTGCAGACATAGCTGCAGCGCTGCACATAGCAGAGGCTGACCAAATTAATGCGGGGGAAATATTCCGAATATGGGACTACTGCAGCATTTTGAACAGTCAGGATCAGTATACATAAACAGCAATTATGGCTGATTATTTGCAGGCATAGCAAAAAAAATTGCACAGGCCAAAGATATTTCATGTTTTTATTTTCTAAAGCTTCCAGTTCTTATGCACCTGTTTCAACAGCTAAATCGCCGCTGTCCTATACTGACTAGCACTGCAACCAACAATTATTTTCATTATCCACTGATCTGAGGATTATTTTCAGGTTTAATCAATCACTTGTTTGATCTATAAAATGTAGAAAACAACAACAAAAATGCAGCCTTAGGTGATGCCAACTAAACAAACTATGAAAAAATAAAGAAAAGAATTTGAAAATTACTCAATCAGTTTGGAAAATAGTTGCCGACTAAATACAAATAGTCATTTCGGCTCTAATACTGGCATAAAAAGAGTGTGTGTCTTGAGCCTATCCCCAAAAGTGAATTTTGCCTGATTGCAAATGACCAACCAATTAACGGTATATGTTTTTTTTTTCTTCTCTCAGACCCATCAATCACATCAATGTCCTTCCAAAAATCAATGTGCACGGGTTTGGCAACAGCAGCTGTAGCTCTACCCAGCATTAAGGCATCAGATCAGCACAGTTAAACGAGCTCCAGCTCCTGGAAAACCAACGTAACAGAGCACAAATGGCTGGAGGTGGTTCATCTGAAAGCTGTCCTGTTGTTCTTCGCCTCTTTCACATGCTCGCTCACACACACACACACACACAGTTTCCAGGTCTGCATTGTCTTGTCTGTGTAACCCTATAGTTGCTCCAGCTTCTCTTCGTGATACACAAGCAGTGTTCAGTAACACTAACACTACCCCTCGGATAACATGTTCTAGGTTACCAGTCACACACACACACACACACACACACACACACACACACACACACACACACACACACACACACACACACAACACACACACACACACACACACACACACACACACACACACACACACACACACACACACACACACACACACACACCACACACACACACACACACACACACACCACACACACACACACACACACACACACACACACACACACACACACAACCACACACACACACACAACACACACACACACACACACACACACACACACACACACACACAACACACACACACACACCACACACACACACACACACACACACACACACACAACACACACACACACACACACACACACACACACACACAACACACACACACACACACACACACACACACAACACACACACACACACACACCACACACACACACACACACAATGGCTAGCATCATCCCGCACCCTTCCCTGACCCCATTTCGACCGGGCGTACCTGAGGGTTTTATTGGACCAACAGCGGAGCCGGTGCAGGTGGGAAGCGGAGAACCCAGATTGGGCCTGAGGTTACATTGAGACAGATGCTCTTGGCATCACGAGTCCTCATGAAACACGGGAACAACTTCCTCATTGCGCTTAGAATAACTTCTCTCAGAGTATTAGAGGCAAACCATATAACACTTAACAATAAAACACAGTCAGTCCATCGAACTCTGGTAACCGCGTGTCATTCTTAGTGTCTGCCTGCCGGGGGAGTCGACAGCAGCAAGTGTTATTGTGCCAAATCAGGGCAACTCTGTCTGCCAAAAGCAAAGCCCAATAAATTGACTTTCAAGTGACATATTTTGACTTCCTGGTCCTCATTAATTCTGCCCTCGTTCAAGCACTTCACTGGAATAAAACAAACTGACAAACTGATTAAGTGGGATCAAACAAAGCGGCTGGAAAGTCACAGTTACCCCCAAGCAGAGGCGATGACGCACCATCGAACTGACCGAGACAAGCGGGTGGGTTGTACCTGTGTGACAAAGCTGTGGTGGTTACAGAACACAGGTCGTTAACTTACATAAAGTGTTACTCAACCCCTTTTGCCTGTTCATGTGAAAGGGAGAAAGCAACAATGGTTTCCCTCCTTCAACCTGACCCCAGTCTAAACACTGTTCTTTTTCTTCCCTTACATAATAAAATAAAGTGTATTCAATTAAAAAAAATAAATACATACACACATTTTATAGATGACAACCCAGAACTAGGGGGGAGGGCAAAAATCACTTGCTTGCAATTGCATCAGTTTGAGTGCAAATCCCTGCTTACATTATGCAGTTGTATAATCTCTAGCACATTCTTGGCTCTCCACACAGCCACAACACAGATATACATTTTGATTTATTTTTTTATTTTTTTAATGTAAAAACTCAAAGACTGTCATTTAAAAATGCTGAAACAATAATTCATCCAAACTTGTTTTAATTGAATCTGCTCTAAATACAAGCTCAACACAAGGGGGGCTTTCGTAACTTTTCAAACGCAGGCCTGTGAGCTTTGTTTACATTCTTATAGTGTATAAACGCTAAAGCCAAAGAGGCTTAACTTACAGAGAACAGTGCTCAGTGATATAAACCTCATTCCGCTTGTGTTAAGGAGGATATGGGTGTAGTGCTTAACCCATGCAAACCCCCCCCCTTTTTTTTTTTTGCTTTGAAAATATGGCTTCAGCTCAGCACCTGGACCTTCCGACGACTCAGGTGGTTCGACCTGCAGCTTACCTCTCTCATTTTATCCTGATCCTTCATTTTGCCATAACTTTGTGCAAAATCCTACAGTAGCTTCAGCATTTGTTTCACATGTAACAGTTATAGCTTGATATGAGCTGCAGGCCTTGATTAATATCCTTGGCTGAAACCAAAGAAAGAAAAAACGTCCTGGGGGCTGCAGAGCAGGGCTTCCCCGAATCTGAAATCCTATCTTACCTGTTAAGTAACTGATGACTGAAGGGTCAGATTTAGAAATGTGAAATTTCAGAGGAGCAAATCGCCTCCTTTCAACCCAAGAAGTTATGTTAAAATGCATAAGTGTCACAGGACTGTTCACGGCCTTCAAAAAAAAAAAAAAAAGAAGCTTGATGCTAAGACTTTTTGATGCCCCTGACTTGTGGCAACAAAATAAATTGCCCATTCATGCACCACAGGGAGAATTCCTTTACAACCATAAACACACCTTTTCAGCTGGTAGCCGATCCCTTCAACCCCCAACCCACTAGACCCCCCCCCCCAAAAAAAGCCGGATATCAGTTTTTCACAGAAAAAAAATTGCATGGCCACATCAGCCTTTCACCAAAGGAATGTCATCTGACGTCATCTATTTGGGATCGGATTTCTCCTTCTCTCTCCCCTTGAAAAAGTAAAGCTGTGTGTATGCGTGTGCGCGCGCGCATGTGTGCGTGTGTGTGTGTGTGTGTGTGTGTGTGTGTATGTGTGTTAGGTTATTTTTTCCCCTAGCCTATATTCTCCAACGTGCCCACTGGATCCAGAGCCCACAGCATGAAGAGGAGGGGGGGTTCGATTCCCAAATCATAGCCCCAATTATACCCCCCCCCTCCCCCTCCACCACTTATGCATGACAGCATGACAATTAACCACTCAGTCCTGTCATTAACTGTTTAAAAAAAGGAGGCACAAGTCATCTTTTGCATCTTAAAATGTCCAACCTCTTTCTGCCACACATCCCTCCTGCCCTCTGCCTGATGACTTCACAAAAAGACAGAGTTTAATACAAGTATTTGCCTTTTTTTCGTCTATTTTTTGTTTTGTTTTGTTTAAATGGAGGTACGTGGAAGGCTGATAATCGATCGTTTCAAGCTGGAGACCAATGTTTGATTTCCACGTCTGCATCAGAGAGAGGCTGAGAGAGAGAGAGAGAGAGAGAGAGAGAGAGACAGAGAGAGGCTGAGAGAGATTTGTCTGTCTTCCCTGCACAAACAGACACGTAGTCGTTTCTGAGAGAGAGAGAGGGAGAGAGGGAGAGGGGGAGAGAGAGAGAGAGGGAGAGAGAGAGAGGTAGACACACTGGCTGGAAGGAATGCTAGGATATGCTGGAGTTGAGATTTTTTTTTTCCTCTTTCTCCAAAGCCCTTTTCCTGCATTCTGCAGCCGCACACAACCTCTACATAAAGTCGCTATAACACAGCACCTTGAACGCCTCACAGCAGCTACTCAACGCATTAGAAGCCCTCTATAGTGTCAATTCAATGATTTCGCAACCACCCTCTCTGTCAAATCTGACTGCCTCAGCATCTTCCATTTCCAAGTTATTTTCCAGCTATAAAAGTGCTCATTTCCTGATTTTGAGCAGCTACAACACAAGCGACTATTTCAACAATGCAGGTCGCAGCGCAACAGCCGCAATTTGTTGCAGAAATAAGCCAAAGAGAGAAGGTTTTCTCCTGTTGCGCACTCACTCCATCTGAAGTCCTCGGAGACAAAAACACATTCTTTCGTGAAAGCTGAGAAATCGGGACCACAAAAGAGGCAGGCTCCAAAACGCACAGCCCGACACAGTGACTCGACTGCTGTGAAAGACTATAAGGCGACAGTCCCCGCTGCTTTGCCTTTTCCTTGTTGTTTCAAAATGAACGGGAGAATTTGCCCAAAAAGTTTCGATTCACCCCCCTCCGCAGCGGTGAAGCAGTTTTCCTTTTTCCTTTGCGCTGGCCAAGTGGCCCAGACTGCCGGCGTCAGCGCTCAGCTCTCCAAACTCACACACACACACACACTCACACACACTCACACACAGCACACATACACACAGACAGACACGCACTTCTAAAACTTTTTTCCAACATCGACTCCTTCGGTCTCCGCTCCCGTTACTTCGCGGACTGGTTGGTACCGTGAAAGAAGTGTAAAAGAACTCACCTCGCTGCAATAAAATAATCTTCAAACAGACGGGGCTGCGCGTTTTTTTATTCCCAGGGTCGGGTCTTGCCTGTCTGCTGGCGCGGCGCAACGCGTTCTGGGAGACTCCGCCATGTCAATCAAAACGCGACGCACATGGAGGTTAGAGCCCGCCTCCTTTTTTTCCTTTTTTTTTTTTTTTACCGTAATCCACGGTGCGCACTGAAAAAGCCAAAACAGTGAGAGAGCAGCTGCGCCCTCACCTTTGTGACAGAGGCAATTAACACAGTTGTTGACAGTGATTTCAGAACGACTTCGCGTGCTTACAACACGACACAACAATGAGTAGGTCTATTACATAACACGCTATGTTAACATTTTATTGTCTGGGTGCAGGCCACTGACGATAAGGTAAAAACTAAGGTGCACAGAAAAAGAGTCCCAACCATCACCAAAAATTATACATATAGAATATGTTTGTTTGTTTATTTAGAAAAATGATAAATGTAGCTTCAGGTATTACATAGCAGTTGTTGTGTCCTTGGAATATCTCTCCTGAAGGGGAACTCTTCTGCAAATAAAAGCAAAGCTGAATCCAGTTGAGGCTGGTTTATTTTATCTTTCATGATGACACAGGATATCTTCATCCTGCAGCAGTGTCCTGTGTCACCTAGGCTGCACTGGCCCCTTCGTATCCATTCTCAAAAACCAAAAAAATAAATGTCAATATTATATAGAAAAAGAACTTTATAATAATAATAATAATCAAAACAAATAAATAATAATAATTGTGAATAATCACCACCAATCATCAATAAAATTGTTTCCTACAGACATAACAAATGCTAAATTTCTGTCTATAGCAAGTCAAAGCACCTCAAAAACAACTTAGACAACAGATCAAAGTCCCTCTATTGGCTGCACTGAAACCTGGCATCCCTCAGCTGACGGGTCCAAGGGTTACAAGTCCAACACTGGTGCTTAAAAAATAAAAAAAAATAACAGCATGACCTTATGTATGTAATCAAGATAAAAAATAATCAGTGAAATCAGTGGTGAATTTGGTGCACATATGTGTTGAAAAGAACCACACAACCTCATGTTTACTCTTCAGGACAAGAGATAATACAAATACTAGATTGCATCTGGCCATGTAGCTGTATATCCATTCAGCTTCCCTCCTCTGGGTGCATGACAGCACAGCTACATGTATATACAGAGTAGTTTTATCTGTGGGGGAGATTATTTGGGCGTGTTGAGACATTAATGCAGACGCTGCCAAACACATAATTTGAATAGCTGCATTAAAAACCCACATAGCCAACATTTGTTGGAAGGACCAACTATACTTTTCCTAAGATGATTTCAAGTGCATTCTAAATTTGAAATAGGAGTAAAATTACAGATCAGATGCCATATAATTTAGAAATATTCAACATGCAGAGAATTCTTTTTTGCCACTTCATAAGAGATTGGATGCATTCACGGTCTGGGACTGATGACTACTAAGAGTTGAATTCCAGTCAACAGAAAATAGCCTATATATAAAAGTGAATCATTCACTGCACGGTAAGTTCCTCATTAAAGTCAGTGAGAGCCAGTGCCAGAACTGAATTTCTCAAATTTAAGCTCCCAGACAGAAAAATGTGAGGAATCCTTCAGTAGACATGACAAAGCATTTAGTCCATTTAGTTGTTGCTTACTTTTTAGTTTTATATTACATCGACATAACTGCAAGCTGCATAAGGAACATGTGCAGACAGTACAAGAACAAGCAGTTAAATGAACAACAGGGCTTCCGTCCGTTATGTACTTGTTTGTCTCCAACAAGTAATCGACCTCTTTCTTTGCTGTAGTTTCAAGCAAGTAGACTCAGCCAAATACACTCATTGCCCCTGAGTTCTAGATTTTTCTCTGCTGGCATACACACACACACACACACACACACACACACACACACACACATACACATTCCTGCAAGTGCGCTAAGAAAACAGCCACTGGTGTAATTCTAAGCCAGTAAAAGAATGGCCCTGGACCAGGACAGTGTGCCTGTAAGGAATTAAATTCAATTCCATTCAATTCAATAAACACTAATCATCCTCAAGGGGCGGCTGATATGGCAGGCAGAAAAAATCATGCTCTCACACCAAGAATACAACTCTGGTACAGTATGCAGAGGGCACACACAGACTGTGGAGCCCCCTAACTGCAGAAACAGTGCATAATACCACAGGAGAAAACTGGGTTCACTCCACTTCTCATTTATGATATGTATTCAATAAGGTTTAATTGTCTAATCAATTATTATTTAATCCACTTTCTTCTTTGTTTATCATTGTCTTCCACATACACGTGGTTGCATCTGGAAGCTACCTCGCAGTCGGTGCCATATATACTCTGGGGAGAGGATCTTCTCCTATAATATATGTGCTTTCATTTTATGATAAAGATTTTTACTGTGACATATTACATTTTCTTGCTCTTTGAATTATCTTTGAATTCATTTTTCTTTTCCAATACCATGTTCAGCACAGAGGGGAAAACTACACAGATATTTATGCCGTTTTCAGTTTAACATCAGAACTGAGTCTTTTTTTAACCTGTCACCAACAACAGTCTCCATTAATTCATCATTACAGATGGAATTCCAGTTGAGAAACTTTTTTTTTTTTTTTACCAAATGTTAATGGCTGATTTTTGGCTAATCCAGTTAATTAAATCCCTAACAAGTTAAGCTACTTCATCACATTGATCCAAAAAATCCAATAGTGCCATAAAGCAGTCCTGCTTATTGATTTGCAACACTGCCCTCACTGGCCTATAGCACAACTGGAGACATTAAAGGAACAGTTACTGCGGTATTATATAGCAAAATCGGTGCCAGTTTACCCTGTAGTCTATTGTGTGTGATAGATGCAAAGTGAAGCTTGGCTTTGTCACTGGACCAAATGTACGGATCTGCTGGCCTCAGCATCTCTTATCGCTAATGAGATGTTAGCTTCACTTCCACTGAATATTCCCACTATTCTACTATTTATGAAGTTATTAGCTGTTCAATTGTTTCACCATATAGCTGCAAATGGATACAGTATTATATTGTGAAATAGTACAGTTAAAGCATGTGAAGTAATCATAGCGTTCTTAATTGTGAAATATCACAGTTAAATCTTGTGAAATCTTGCAATAATATGCTAACCCTTGTTTTGCCAAAAACTGGACCTGCACATTTGATGAACATAAGAAATACCGAAATTACCATAAAGATTGTTATTACACCAATCACAGACGCTGAGCATGCAAACCCCCATTGTATTTAACCAGGTTTTACATTACTCTTGTGTTTTAAACCCTTTAACAATCTTTTTAATCCTACTAAATTTCACCCATTATAAAAAAAAAAATGTATATACCCTAAATGGACAACATACGCTGGGAGTTCATGTTCATGTTTGTAGGAATGTTCTTGAAAATGAAATTTTCTTCCACATTATAGCCAAAATACAGCTGTGTGTGTGTGTATGGGCCATCAAGTGGATATAAACAACAACAGAGAATCCGCTCAACACGATATTTATAGTTGACAAAACTCATCAGTAGCTTTGGATCAAATGTGAATATCCAATTCAAAGTTGCAGTTTTTCCCACCAGTTTAAAGATGCCTTGTTTATACTCGCTTTAAACTCTGATTTATAAAGCCATTTCTTGTGAACACTAACAAGATTCATCTATATTTATGACTTTGTCCCATATTGATCTCCACTGTGTGATATGTGTTAATTATGTATTGTGTAGATGTAGATAAAGAGAAGCAGATGGGTTAGGGAAGGGCTAAGAAACTTTTAACCAAGTGAAAAGTGAATTGTGCAACAAAGGGGCTGTAACTGAATATCACGAAGATGTTAGCTCGATTTTGTCCAGTGGAAAGTGTGCATGTGGGAGTGGTGGACCGTCAGAGTGTGAATTTTAAATAACCCTGCAGAGTTGGACAAACCTGTGAACAAAGCCAAAGTGGGGCAACCTTGAGTGACATATTAGACCTTTACAGACAGCCAGTCACATTAGATTAGATCTGTGGAGGGGAGGGTGGATGAGGAAAGACTGGAGGGAGCAGATCTTGGAACAGCGATGCAGCTATTTCCCCCTGTATGTCAGGGCCAGGCCTCCACAACCACCAGATGTTTACCACCAACCCAGCTGCTTTCTCTCTCCCTATGTCTCTGTGTCTCTCATGCTCAGATTTCTCTCTCTCGCTCTCTCTCTCAGGCTCTTTAAAGCAAGCCCTCCCTGTAATCATGCACACTCAGTTCACCAGAGGTCTTTGAAGTAAGTGGAATACGTCCAGCCATATGATAGCATGTACTCTATATTCTTATAGCAGAGAGAAGGCAGAGAAGAGAAAGCGGGAAAAGTGTGGTTTTCTAGATGTTAATTATGTCCCCCCCCTTTCCCTCCCTCCCCCGCTCCACTCTTACATGAATGTGTGTATTTGTGCATGCAGTTACGTGTGTGTATGTTGTGTCTACAGAGGGCGTGTGCGTGCATATGTTCACTAGAAAGTGGAATGAAACGCTGCTCTGGGGCACCAGGTGACGGATGATAACGGGCGTCTGGCAGTGGAGAAAAGGTTGATGGAACATGATGGTGCGTGCATGTGTGGTTGTGTGTGTGTGTGGTTGTGTGTGTGTGTGTGTGTGTGTGGTTGTGTGTGTGTGTGTGTTGTGTGTGTGTGTGTGTGTGTGTGTGTGTGTGTGTGTATGTGTGTATGTGTGTATGTGTGTTTGTGCATGTGAGGTACTTCCGCCCATAGATGTGGGGATGGAATTTGGCTCATCATGAGTTCAAAGGAGTCAACCCAAAGCTCTGTGCACACCTACAAGAGCAGACATGCCTCCCTTTTCTCTTTCTCTCTCTCTCCTTGTCTCTGTCTGTTTGTCAACCTCTCTCTACCCCCTCCCCAACCCTCTTTTTCTCTTTTTTCCTTAGGTTCTGCAAGACAGCTGGTGGGACCATCAAACACTTCACCTATTTTCTGTAATGTTTGTGTGTGTGTGTGTGTGTGTGTTTGTGTGTGTGTGTATGTGTGTGTGTGTGTGTGTTCGTATGTGCATGGTCTGAATTGTGCATTTCATTGGAATAGATAGGAGCCTGTGTGTGTGGAAAAAGACAGGAATATAAGATGGAAGGGATCTGGGATGTAATAATCTGCTGTGATTCTATCACTTATTACAATAAAAACAGTTTACAGTTTAATTATATTACATTAGTAATCTGCTTTACATTTTGTTACATTACATTACACACATTCTATTCCAATTTAAATCACAAACAAGTTGAAAATTATGCGGAACATATACTTTTTTTCGCGGCGTGCTTATGTGCTGACATAGTACACAAGACAAACTGCAATGTTAGAATAAAAATGAAAACAAATAAACATGAAATGTAACAAAATTCTCCGGGTGGAACTCTTCTTTGGCATCAAAACCTTGTTTGGCGTGTTTTGTAATGTGCTGTAAATGAAAAGGTCATAATATTGTTATAGTATATTAATGTTGTATTTGTATAATGTTATTATTGATTAAAGCTACATATGTAAGAGTTGAAATTGTCTGACTCTGGTGCCCTCCAGTGGTAGTAAGAAGGAAGAAAATATATAGGCAGCGCTGGACCACATGCAGACCTGAGAGGAGACTGAGAAGAGTGGGATAAATGTATTGGATGTTTTCACCACGATCGTTTCATTTCCTCGTGTTGCCGTCACAGAATAATTTGAAAAAGATGCTGTGATCACCTAACAAGACTAGGAGGCTACAGCCATGCTAGCAGCTTTGTGAGGCCGCACATGCACAGTGACGCTGAGAGTTAAATACTAAGGTTATGATGCTAACAGGCTGACGTTTAGAGGTGTTTTTCTTTGGGGAAGCAAAATTGAATTTTTTTTAACCTGATGATGGTGCTAGATGAAAACAGAGGGGGATATGGAAGGTCTCGCAATTCAAGTGAACATTAATTTCTGCATCAAAGTTTATTCAACCAATACTTAAAAAATGTTAACCTCATGTTGCTGCTGAAAAAGACCACCTAAGTCACTTCAGAGATTTATCCTCTGGGGACAATGAATGTCTGTACATTATATAAATAAGTGAAATCTTTGATGTGGCGGTGGAGCAAAGGTCAGCAGTGTCATGGGATTCATCATCTTGGGAACTTGGATATCTGTATTAAATTCCATGACAATCCATTTAATGGTTGTTGAGATGTTTCACTCCAAACACAAAATTTGAACCCCATGGTAGCAATAGAAGCAAAGTCAGGGGATAACCAAAAGTAAGTAGAATTCATCCTCTGAGTACCATGCATGTCTGTACAAAATTTCATGGCAATCCATCCACTAGTTATTTCGGTCTGGACCGAAGCCGCGAACTGACCGACCAGCTGACCAACACTGGCGTCTCTACAGCCACACCTCTGGCATGGCTAAACAGTCTGCACATAGTCACTTTAAATATTTGGTATTTTATTTGGCATATATCTGGTATCTGTGGTATGTCTGGAACAAGCAGGACACCTGATTCTAAATCCCTCTGTGCCCAAGCACATCTCTCTGTCTCGCTTTGATAAGATGAATTGCTTCCAGTTGCTTCCTCTTGCTTTTCAGGACTTTTTCCACGCAGCTTTATCCGAAGCTCATGTTTCTGGTATCACTGGTATGTCTGGAACAAATAAGAAACTCCACCTAATTCAAGACCCTTCAGTGCCCAAGCACATCGCTCTGTGCTGTCGCTGCTTTTCTCTCTTTGATAAGATAAATTGGTTCCAGTTGTTTTCCTCACTATTTTCCGGGGGGGGTTTCCAGTCAGCGTTTTTATCTAAAGCTCCGTGTTCGGGGGGGGGGGGGGATCTGTGTTTGTTCTAACGCTGGCGATCGTGTCATGTGTTCCTACTTACAAAACACCTTCCAGTCATGACATCACATCGTGTGACATCACGCGCTGGCCGGGTCACACCACCATTGGGTGGTGGGTGTTGTCAATCGGGACAGTGGAATGTCGGTGACTCAAGGCGGTGGGACAGGGATCTGGTTGGCTAATCGCTTTGTCCTTGACATTTGTGGAAAACAAGCGGAGTGCCATTTCAAACAATGACCAGTCAACTCTGACCTTCGATGGGAGGCAAATTGCTCATGTACAAATCACAACAAGGTGGCATGCCAACTATTACACCATTCTCAGGACAATCATTGCTTTCAGAACAATAAACCCCAACAGAAACTGCTGCCAAACTTCACCTTTGATTTGCCGTGAATTACATCCTTACGAAGGATGTACGAGGTATTTTTGTTTTTTGTTTTTTTAACTGCCACATAAACACATTGATGTTAAGTATAAGCATGGGAACCAGGACATGTGATGGTTTCATCCCAATACAAACTCGTACCTGATATTTATCAGTCCGAGCTTCAAAAACATAGATGATCACAACCTTATGTACTTTTACATATAAGTTGAATTTTGACACATGAGGACTGAGGATCGAAAAGCCTTTATTTTTGGATCAGGTATTAGTTATTTCAGACAAATGTTTGAAAAGGTTTCAGCTCCTCATTTGAAATAATATTAGTGATTTAAAAACACAACTCTTACTCTAGGTGCTCTGTGGTCACCGTGCCATGTGTTTGGTAGCTGTGTGGTGAGGGCAGTGAGGAAGAAAAGGGAGAGGATGAAGAACATGGCACTAGTGAAAAGGTTAGTAATGCCAGATGGTGCCTGCCCAGTAAGATTACTGGTAGGAAGCAGCACGGGAGAAGTATCCAGTGGCAACAGCTCCAAGGTAGAAGTAGTAGTAAAGAGACCCAGGCCAACATAGTGTAGCATTGATGTCAGTGTAAGCAGGATGGAGAAGGTGTAGGCCGACAGAGATGAGAGTGTTCATACTGTATAGTAGCACATTAGCGGACCGGTGTTGCAACCAGTATTGGTACGTTCCCCAGCTGGGACAGCAGAGAGTCTGGAAAGTCACAGAGTTGAATTGTGTACATGAACATGCAATAGACTATGACATCTACAAAACAAGGTAAAATCCCGTGACTGAGAGATTCTCAGTCACCTCGGGATCATTGGTTGTGGTTAGCTTGGGAATCTCCTGAATGGGTTTTCTGCCAAAAGAACAAACAACAGTGTGCCACACTCACCAGAGACTTCCTGTTCTGGCCCATGTTTGTCATGACAACAGTGACGCCAGTCACAGTGATTCAGTACAGAGCTGCTTACGTCATGTAAGCCAGTCACAGCCCAAGCCATGCTGGTGTGAGAACCCTCAATCAGCTAAACTTGCATCAACTCATTTCCTGCACTTGAAGAGAAAACAAACCTCAGCTGTTTAAAAAAAAGCAGATAAAGCATGGTACGAAAAAAAAAATACAACAAATATTTTCATTACATGTACCAAAACAGCAGAATTGTCACAAAAGCAGCTGCCAGGTAAAAAGGTCATAACCCCAGACAGGACACTCAGCTGGTTCAAAGACAATAAAGTCTACTGTAGTAAGCACCAGTGCGGACAAACACACTTACACTATACAGTGTGTACACAAGGAGGGAATGATGACGCACATATGTGTGTGAGAGAGAGATGTGTGCGTCTGAGGGGCAAGAGGAGGGTGTGTGCAGGTAACCGTAAAGAATCTTCAAGGAGGATTAATATTCTTGAAACATCTTTATTTAAACTTCAGACAAAAGCAACAAATGACAGGGACGGGACAAAGAGAAAGAAAGAAAGAAAGAAAGGAAGAAAGAAAGAAAGAAATAAAGAAAGGAAGAAAGAAAGAAAGAAAGAAAGAAAAGTGATGGACAGACAAAAAGAAAACCATGCCAATACAATAATCATTTGATTTGCATCTCATCTCAGCCTACTCGAGTGTCCTCTGCACAGAGGAAGTACATCAAAATAAAAGTCTTTTCTCTACCTCTCATGGTAGAGATATAATTTCAAAGTAGAAGTCCCACATGGCTTCTTTCCTTGCCTGATGCTGCGTGTGTGAGCACCAGGACACTTTGCATAGAGCCAGAAAAAGTTATCAACCGGAGACGTCCCATCGCCTTTACAGTTCATTTTAAATACTGTCTGGGTGAGTGTGTGAGTGAGTGTGTGTGTGTGTGACCACAGAAGTGAAACATCAGTCTCAGAGGTTTCCACTTTCGGTACGACGTGTGTCTCATGGTTTTGTGATTGTCAGATGGTCGGAGCTTCAGATCAGTCCTCCAGAGGATTCCACCTCCTCCATTCAAATTGACTGTGCATCTAAACACACAAACATACACACATCTAACATAATTTACCCCCCTGTCCCGAGCCACACAGTGGCACAGCAATACAAACCATCAAAATACATCAAAAATCACAGCCGTTATATCTATAATGGCTTATTATTACTACTATTATAATAATAATATAGTTTAATACACAGTCAGGCACATTTACAATGGCTGTAGAGCAGAACGGGGAAACTCAAGGTCCTGAAGGCCTTACAGCATCCACTGGCTCTCTCTCTCTCTCCCTTTCAACAGCAACTATAGTGTGGTGTGTGTATAAGTGTGTCTGTGTACACATACAAACAGACCACAGGAACACCATCCCCATGGCAACGACTACGACATATAAACAGCCCTAAACTGAGAGCTACATATCACACGCTCCTAAAACACACTCCTCAATCAGTGATGTATAAGCAAACACATGCTCCTAGCTATTACAGTAAGGGCAGTGTACACACACATGCACCTGTCCCTATGAGTGCAGCACAGTAAATAATGGAGTTAAAGGATCAGTTCACACAAATTGACAGACAAAATCAAACTTTGTGTTATCGACCTGTGTAAATAGTTTGGGTTATATTTCCCCAGGTTTGAAGATATTCATGTCTGAGATTCCTGCCTCCACCTCAGTGCAATAGGAGTGAATGGAATTTCATCTGTGGTGCTCAAAGCATGAAAAAAAAGAGATTGCAGAAATAACAGCATCGTGTCTTGCCAGACACAATGTCCTGTTACTCTCCACGAACCTTAATATCAGGACTATTTCCTCAATAGAAAGTAGTTCCGATGGAAGCTGCTCACAGTGTGTCCTGTGGTTTGTTTTGAGTAGCAGGGACAACCGTTTCAGAGAGGTTGCTCTTAAATGTTAAGGTAATTCCCTACGTTGTGGCGGCCGCTACCAATTTCATTCACTTCCATTGTAACAGGATGGAGGCTGAACCCTCAGGGACAGATATATCACAACTTGGGAACCATAACAAAAACTCACCACTAGTGGTTCTTCATAATTTGGATGTACTGACCCTTTAAGAGGCATCCTTAATGGTGTGTTTGGTACGTGTGTTACAGGGAGAATGGACATTAGAAAGCTGCAGAAACAAATGGTATATAACAATGATTTTTGGCATAAATGACAAGAACAAATCAAAGTAATTACCAGGTCCTGTACACAATCAACAAGGACGTGAGAAGCAGACAGTGGGATGCGGTGGATAAATGCATGAGACTGACAGGAACAACTCACAGTTCTTATGTGCATATATCATTACAAATGTGACAGGTGGAAATGTGTGGGCAACTCTACCAGAGAGTTTGATATGTTTGTCAACGTGCATATCCCTCACTGTGACCTCGCTGGCTGGAGCATTACAGTCCTTGTAGTCAGAAACTTTTTTTTTTTTTTCCAGGGGGTTTAGAAATGATTGCAAAGGGAGTCCAGAGGTGGAGCGCTGATAATGCCGCTCTAAGAATAGAGCTGCTCAGGCTGTGCAGTGAGCTGAACTCCCTCTTGGAAAAAGTTGGCCGGCCATTAATGCACCGTGCGTGACAGCAGTGCCGTGCAGTAGCACAGAGTGGCCACAGAGAGGTGCTGTTACAACCACCCAACCTGTTGCATGATTCCTCCCTGAAGGGACTAGAGGTTTAAGAACTTCCTTTACAAGAAACACAGTGACGGGCTGCACAGGGCAGCGGGTTTCTGACGGCAGTGTCTATCTGTATGTGATATTGTGACTATTGTGACTGCGGGTTTTCAATGGTAATGCCTATCACTTTCATTATCTATTTCTGTGAGTCTACTTGTGTAACTGACAGTCTACCTGTCGCCTTTAGCACAGAGGCAACTGAAAATGCAGGTGATTGTCTTGTGGCAGGATTGTCAGTAGAGAATTCACAATGGCAAATACATTATTTTACAGTGAAGTTTTTGTTTTTTTTCTTGATTCCTTTTAGAGCTTATTGAGCACTTCTCCCTCCATCGCTGGCTTTGTTCTCTCCGATGGAGTGAAAAGCTGGAGGCAGTGACAAAGTTTTCTGTACGAATACAGATGCATTTTCTTTTCTTATTTTTTCTTTTTTTATACCAGACACAACAGTACTGGTTCACGGTCACACACACAAAAACCGATGAGTCCGTTCTGAGGAGACTCCAGTCATTGTAAGACAGACGCCAGAATCATTTTCTCCCTCTGTCTTTACATCCATGCATTTTTTTTTTTTGATAAATAACTCTCTATCACTTGGTTCCCATCTGTTTTCCAGGATGAAAGGCCCAGGAACTCCAGGGAAGGAGTTTTATGCCGACAGGTCTGATATGACCAGTTTTTCCATTTTATTCCCAATCTCTCCAGGGACTTGAAGCTCCTCGGATTCGTAGTCATCGTCAAATGACCTGGGGACAAACACACATAGTAGAACTGGTTGTTGCTGCATACACCTTATTCCTTTATTTTCTCATCTTCTCATCTCATTAAGATCAATTATATTTCAATACCGGGAAAAGCACATACGCACGTGTGTGTGTGTGTGTGTGTGTGTGTGTGTGTGTGTCTTACCCTTCATGTAGCTGTTCATTTGCAGTCTCTTCTGCCACCAGTATCTCATACTCCTCTGAGGCATATTTATCCCAGTCAGATGGCTCCGGACCTTCGCTATCAATGTCCTGCAGTATCACGAGCACAGCACAAACATGAGGCACTGACAAAAACATGCAAAAGCAAGACCATTTCTTTACAAAACACAATGAATAAGGAACAGATCTAGTAAAAGTCTAACATCTGGAAGTGAGGAGGAGGCTCTCATACTTCTGGGTACCAAAAACCAGTGTCCCATTGTTCTAATGCTAATGAAGGAATTTTGTGTTGAGTAAATAGTCATTGTTTCATCATCATCAAAACCAAATCGTTTTCCAGTTTCAAAACTGACACTGATTTTATTCATGAACACTGGCATCCATTATCGTAACGCTGAAAAGTGGCATCAACTCTTCGGCTTTAAAATGAACACACAGTGTGTATACAGTCAGTTAGTTGTAGTATTATTGTTATTATATCTCCAACATAGTCTGCAAGGAAACACTTAAATTTAAATATATAATAATATATATGTTGCATGTATGTAACAATTCCTCTTCGATTTGCCAGTATGGCTGATTATCTCACACACACACACACACACGCACGCACGCACGCACGCACGCACGCACGCACACACACACACACACACACACACACACACACAAGATGCAGATACACACCTTTTGCACAGCAAATGGGTCTCTCTGTTCATGGTCCAGGTATTTCTCCAGGTTGAAGAAGGTGTCAAAGAATATGTGGGCCATCCGGCAGCGCTTGAGATCACCCAGGGTTATCTTACCTGAAGAAAACAAGCACATACACAAACACATGCATGTGAAAAGTTCAGGTAGCTGGCTTAAAAAAAATTTAAAAAAGGAATATGGTAGGGAGCGAGAAACAACAGATAGCATGAAATAAAGGGGAGAAAAACCAAGGGGGAGAGAGTGGCGGCACCAACCTGTGCTCTCAGGTTTCACCAGGTCAAGCATCTGGCAGAGCAAATCCTGGAAGGGCAGAGGTTCGATGCCCATCCTCTCCATCCTCTCACACTGTTCCTCATAGAAAAACTCCAACTCAAACATGGACAGGACGCCATCGCCATCTACGTCCATGCACCGGAACCAGTACTCAATACTAAAGAGAGACAAATGACAAACACAGACACGATCTCTCATGAACTGAAGCGGATGTGCAGCTGAAAACGGTCGTACGGCTAGGATGTCAAATAAATGCAAATGCAAAAAAAAAAAAAAAGTATAAAAATGGTCAAATGGTCACACAGAACCAAGCGACTGTTACCTTGTGTGGTTTTTCTTGTCTTCCTCAGATATGAGGAACCAGACAAACTCAGCATAGCTCATCCTGCCTTCTCTCTGCACCGCATTACCCCTGGAAACAAGAGAGACAGAGCCAGTCACATGCAGCCCTGCCATTATGGTAGAAAATAATCAGCTCCTCTGCGTTTGTTTACGTGTGTGTTTCCACTTACCGAGTGACGGCCCCTGAAAACAATCTCTCAATGATTCTGTTTGAGGATGCTGTCAGAGGAGAGAATGAGCAAAATAAGCAAATGTGATTTCAGTTCAAAAGCACAGAAACAAATGGGTAGTGTTGCAAAGCATTTCGCATACAGCACGCTCTTTTGCGTAAGTAACTGAGTCCGGGAATCACATCTTGGCTGAGCGGTCATGTAATTCAGTTAACGGTTTAATTCATTTCACATCAGACGGCATTAAAAAGTGCTGAGTCGAGGACAAACGGCTGTTGTTTTTTGCACCAGCTCGTGGGGGCCCAACAAATGGAAAATAGGCAAATGAATGTGCCAATTCCAAAGCTTGTCTGCTTCTGATTCTGGGTCTTTACTGGAAATCCAACCCATAAAAGGTCATGTCATCCACCATTAATTTTACAGTTTTGATTTTGAGATAATACATTTTTTCCCCTTAAGGCCTGATTTCTTTTTTTGATAAAAGTTAGATTTTTGTAGGATAGACTCCCCACTCATCTGGAATGAATGTATTTCAGCTGGGGGAAATAAGTCTTCGGCTCAAGTTGTTCTTACCATGGTCGTTGTATCTCCCCAGGTCTTTGGGGTCAATGTAGAGGTCATGGTCAGTGTCCAGCTCCCAGAACTTGCAGTAGATGACGTAGAAGTGCTCGTACGAGAAGTAGTCAGTGATCTGGTTGATGTCGTCCTCCTCCTCCAGCAGGGCAAGGGTCTGCAGGAAGTTGCTTCTGCGCAGCTCCATCATGGTGATACGACCTGTCCATGAGCGATTCACCACGTAGTATATCCGTTGGATCACCTGGGATGACAAAGTAGAATCAGCACAATTACACAACAAAAGAGAGCATAACAATGATGTCACCCACTCTTGGACTAAACTTAGGGTTTTTAGCTGCTAAAAGTTATAGATGTACATGTAGTTATCATAGAATTGCATGAAAGATCATAATAGATAAAATCTTTAAATATTTAGAATTTAGGTCCCGAATTGGTGCGGCTATGTGCTGATGCACTTGGCAGAGTTCATTTGAAAGATGTCAGTGTTTTAGTTGGTTTGGTTCAGTTGGTTTTAGCTAATGGGAATCTAAAAAGGGAATCAGAAGGCAACGTCTGAAACTGAAGCCGTCAGACTGGCTGGACTCTGCTTTCAGTCTAATGAAAATAGCATAAATCTCACATGGAATCCAGTCAAGCCCTGTCATCCAGATTTATTAAATGTGTTCCTCGTCTTTCCAAGAGGGAGACCGACCAACAATGCATCCACAACTGATACGTTTGTCCTCATTCATAATCTAAGTGAGACCGGTCTTAAGCATACAATGGAAACAAGAGGTTCCGCAGTCCCTGTCCCTGAAACACAACACTTAGGCTTAGTAAAGAACGGATTAGCACCCATTTCCTGGTACATGGACCTCCCAGGGCTACTAATGTCTCATACAGTAGCGGGTCAGCTGGTCTAAACTGAAGGAAGTGTCTTAATATGGACATGTGAAGGGCCGAGGCCTCTGCTGCAGCGGGCTGCATGGGGCATCAGTGTTTCCGTGATGTCACTGCACTGTGACGCGCCAGAGCATGGCCTCCTCCGCATCTATGCACTTCTACGCAGCGAATCCTCAACTTGTGTAGCACGTGTTGCAGCTATACTGGTCCACACACACACACACACACACACACACACACACACACACACACACACACACACACACACACACACACACACACACACACACACACTGCTGCTAAAGTTAGTAGATGTGCACGGAAGAACTAAATTCTGACAGGTTACTGATATTAAATACTGATCTCATAGTGATGGTTTTGACTATTCACTGTATCAAAGTAAAACTACTTATTAATAATCCCTTACTGTATGTCATTATATTTCATTAGTAGCCTATTATTGTTGATGCATTAACATGTTTTGTCTCTGTAACCAGGTCTTATATTAACAGTTTTATTCTTGTTGGACGGTTTAATCTTCATCATCATATTTTAAAACCCGATCAATTGTATGATTTATAAAGCAACACCTTGCTAAAGCTCTAAATATAAGTAGTGGAGTAAAAGATACAATATAAAGTCTAGTGCACAGTAAATACTATATAGAAGTGGCATGAAATGGAGACATTTAAGAAAACTTAAAGTACATCAAGTACTTTACAGTACTTTAGTTACTTTCCACCACTAGTAGAGGAATGAAGTTTGATGCTGAGCTTGCAACATTTCCTCCAAACTGGTGAGTAAATGGCTGTTAATACTGATGCTGGCTATGTAGCGATAGCAAAACCTACAATTGCTCCTTTAAAGAAATTCTATCATTAATTGTTAACCTAATCCAAACTGATTTTGTATTAAAATACTATATATAATATTCTATAGTTTTTTTGTACTTTTTCAATATAATGTTTGATCTTTTTGTTGTAATATGAGGTATAATTAATACTTGTCTCTATTGTACCCGTGACCTTCACTGTAAGTGTGACTACTGGGACAACATTAATAATGTATAACACTGTCTGATGTTTAGTAGCTTGCCTTTTCTTTTTTTGCTTCACTCTTATGTAATACTGTTTGTTTTTTTTATTTATACTTGGATAATAGAGAAGCAGCTGTGGATCCATTACAGCCTACTTTGCAGAAAAGAAGCTGATCTTATATATATATAAAGGAAAATATATATGAAAAAGGACAGATGATTTTTTCACGCCATTTACCGTTGTGATATAGCGGGAATGGAATTCTGGTGCATCCTTCAGAAATGTGAGCCCAGGGTGTGTATCCACTATGTCCTAATCAGACAAGCACAAACAGGAAGACGAGAAAAAAAACAAAACAAACATAATTTAGACAAGTCTGAGGGAAATCTGCAGAGGACCACACAGAGCTTGTTGACTGTATCTGGATTGATCGATGTCGATAAGACATTTACCTGCAGAAGAGGAATGAAGTCCTCCTGCTCCAGGTAGTTGCAGCCAGGTTTAGCAAGCAGGTAAATGAACCTTGATGCATCGTCATGGCAACTGTGCAACAACCTGCAGGAGAGGAGAGGAGAGGAGAGTAGAGGATAGAGCTCATATCACAACCTGATGACAGATAACGCAATAATAAACCAGGAGTCAGATGTACATGATGTCTGTCTTACTTCCTCCAGGTTGCAATGAAGGAGTGAACAGAGACAAAGCCTGTCCTCTCGCCACCTGCTGCATAGAACATGGGGGCCTTCCAGTAAAGTGGACATCCGCATGCCTGCACAGAAACACAAGAAACAGCACCATTAACAGACCCTGAAGAACAATTGTGTACTGTATTCCACCACAGTGTTTGTTTCCTAGAATCGTTGTTTACACTGTTTAGAAAGGAACGGCGGCATGAAAACAGCGTTGCATCACCCAGGCCACTGTGTGTGTGTGGATTTCTGGAGCAAAGAAAACCTTTGTGTAAACATTTATGGAGGAAAGCAGGGGGGGCTACAGGATGAAACATGAAAAGATTGATGTTAATCTCACATGGTAATGTAAGTAGATGTTGATGCTGATTTTTTAAATTTTTTTAGCTTTAATTAAACTTAAAAGCAGGTTCATTATTAACATTATTGGTGTTTCTAGAATGCTAAACATTATAATGTCTGTTTTTAAACCTTTTGCTGACCTTTGCAATCTTGCCCATTTCATATATGTCGGCCTTCTCCTCTTCAAACTCGGTGAAGGCCGTCTCAATGGCAGTGATGGCCGTGTCGTGGTTGGCAGGCGGGCCTGGGGCAGGGAGCCCACGGGGATAGTAGAACCTGGGAATGTTGATGGCAGGGGGAGGCGGGGTGACTATCACCGGAGCTGGAGGAGGGCTGGGTGAACGTGGCGTGGGGGTGGTTGTGGCCAGGGTAGGAGCAGGGGCTGGTGGAGGTGTGCCGGGTTTCTTGTCTGGTTTGGACTGGACCTGGAAAGAGAGAAGGGACATCATGTGTGGGGATGTGTGTTTGTGTTTGTTTCTTTTAAACCATAACTAGTTACATTTTAAAATAAGAATGTATTGATTTGAATTTTCGTATAGTTTGTGAACCATATCTAATATGACTCCTGCAACATCTTACACTTTGTTCCAAATCAGAGCTCCACTCTTGAACTGCATTTTCAAATAACAACCAAAAGCACACTTGCAGCCATTTGCTACATTATTTTGACTTATTATTAATGTATTACTTACCTTATTTTCCTGACTTCATTTAGACTTTTATGGTGAGAAACTATAAGGTAATTTTCTCCAGAAGGAGACTGAGGATCATACACTGATGTAATACATGTCAATGAGTCATACACTTACGTACAAACATCTTGAGACTTGTGCAATCTGTCAGTAAGTCAGTCACTTAGTCAGTCAGTCAGTCAGTCAGTCAAAGCAGTCAGCACTTAAGACCGATTTAAAGTGTTGGCAAGAAAAGCCTCAGGTGGCTCTGTGCACTCAAGACTATGTTTATCTTAATGTAAACCGTCCTAATCCCGGCACCTTAACTAAACAGTAAAGAAGAATATACAACACACATAGGAGCAGTAATGCTGTCAAAATATTTACTGTGGCTTTATCAAGGCCTTTCGGATGTATTCTGTGCACACATCAATCACGAATAAAAATAAGTATTACACAAGTAAGCAAACTGGACAACAACTAAGAAAAAAAAGGCATTCTGTGAAATTAGTATAATTTTTCTTAGTTTGGGAAAAATAGTTGAAATGCTTATTCTGATGGCTTTCTGTACTGTGGACCGTCCTTGGGAAGAGCTCGGGATAGAATTCTTTTATCTAATTCAGAACGCATCAGTTTGTAGTACCAGCAACGACAAGGTGAGATGACACACCGAGTCATCTAGTAGCAACTGAGAGCTGCGCGTCAGAGCTGATGTTGATACAGACGTGAAAAGTAACAGATTTCACTCGCATTCTAATTAACACTTCTTAAATCAAAACTTGTCAGTGTGTTCAAGCAGACACTTCCCTGGTGCCTGCTGTGGTTGGTGTGTGTGTGTGTGTGTGTGTGTGTCTTGTTGACGGCCTCCATACTGTGTCTATTGAGCAGGACAGCTGTACCTCTCTCCCTCCCTCCCGCTCTCCTTCACAGCATTCATTCTATCACTCTATTCCTGCACCCCCTGCCCTATTAATACTCTGCTGGTATCTGCCTCAGAATAGTTTGTCGTCCCCGGCATGTCACTCTGTGCATATGAGAGCAACAAGTTGCATCTACTGTATATGTGTGTTTAATGTGTGAAGGTGTGTGTATGCTTATCTGTGAGTGTAAAGAGGAACACTAAGAGTGGTATACACATTAAGAGACAAGTATTTTTTACGGATAGTTTGAGTGTATTCCGTGGGAGTCTTAACTGTTTTATATTGAGTCCGAACTTGCACTCCGTCCTTGCTGCCTGTTGCACCGACTGACCTGTTGCTGCTGGAAGGACTTGAGTCTCTTCTTGAAGCGTGAGGGGAGGACAAAGTCACACCCCCTGGCTAGAAAGGCCAGCTCTCCCCTCAGGTCAGGGTCCCGGCGTAACGACGTCTCCTTGATCATCATGGTGGGGGCCGAGACTGGCAACCCCCCACCAGACACGGCCACCGGTGCGGCTATTGACACGGCGATTACAGATGGACCAGCTTGCCCAGCAGCCAAACAACCAGTGAGAGGAAATCAGCCGGGCTGAAGTAAAGAAGTCCACCTGACAGCTCAGATATCCACAAACCAAAAAAAAAAAAAAAAGGCCTAACACCTTAGGATACTAAAGGAATATCCAGCATGTGGGCGATTTCACTCAAAATGTCCATTGGTGATCACAAAATCTCTCTTCCAGATTCCCCTTGAATGCACAGGCTCCCAACACTGTTTCCTATACAGCCGTAATCCAGCAGCGTATCGTGCAAAGAGATGTTCCTTAAGACGCCCGTGCTACTGTGAAGGCCGGGAGGCAGAACCATGGTACTGCGCCAATTTATGGCAAATCACAGCCCCAAATGGTGGCTCCTACCTGAGGCAGAAACCCTCTGGTGTTCCCCTGTCAGCTCTGGATGTATGCATTTGGTGTAGTCTCACTGGTGCCTGCCGCTCCAAGCTGGGCTCTGACAAACTGCACGGAGAAACATGAGCCATGCCGGGGTCTGGCAACACACACACACGCGCAGCGAACCGGCTGTCCTGAGCATTAGGGTGGGGGGTGGGGGGGGTGGGGGGCATGAGGGGTGGAGGGTGGGGAGGGGGTTCAGCCATGTTGCATATCTGTGTGTAGTGTTTTGCAGGATCGGGGACCTGCTCAGTCCCTGCCTTTGACGAAAGTTAGACAGTGGGATGTTACAACTCAAGAGTGACTCTGATTGAAATCATTTTACAGCGGACAGGAAGCGCGGGTCGGTGCTTCACTGTGAGTGGATGAATAAGGACGAGTAAGCCGAAATATTATCATAGAGATAATTCGGGATGGAGCGATAAATCAGTGAGCAAAGCACCTGTTGTTATATCTGTTGACATGCAGTAATTCCACTGGACTCGCTCACTAACTGAAAGTAGCATTCCCTGTTGTTGGAAGATAAATATTTTTAAAATGCATGAGTGTATGGAAAGTAACTTGTGGTAATGGCTGCAACAGACAATTATTATATATATATCTATATATTTAAAATGCTCATCACAACCACGGACAGGGCTACAACAAATAATTATTTCCAGTACAGAGTAACTTGACAAACATTTTCTTAATTAATTGAATAATTGAAATGTCAGAAAGAAGTGAAAATTCCCATCACAATGTCCTGTAGCCTGAGGTGATGTCTTCAAATTATTTTATTTCATCCCACTAGCAGTCCCAGACCTCAAGAGATGCAGTTAATTATTACATAAGAGAAGGGAGGGCAGCAAATCCTAACATTTGAGAAGTTGAAACGAACACTAGGAGACTTTAAAATGATGTTTTTCATTAAAACCAGCATTAGAATTGAATGCTTCTGATAATTTGGTACAAAATATAAATGTAGTTGTGGCTGAATTCTTACACATAAAGCAAATTTGAGAGGAAAAATGTCAACATACGTGTACCCTGGCAAATTATCATATATGGTAATAGCTAATTAAAAGTGAGCACGATCGGCTTTCAGTATGAATTGCCAATACAACATCATCCATCTGCCAGGAAGCTCCAAGTCTGCCCTTTCTCCCAGCTATGCCAAATCAAGCCAGAGCCCCTTCACAGCCAGGCCACGCCAGTCTGAAGCCTGGCAGTGCACTGAGAGAGGGGATCCCTCAGGACACACAGGCAAAACCTATTTTAAACCGGTCATACTAAAATCCGTCCAAGACGAAGACACAACACCAAATATCTGCCATAGAACCGTTTGCACACACTGTACCGCATATGTACACACCGGTGCTTGCCACCGACTGTCAACGAAAAGGAAACCGTCAGTTTCTCAGAATCTGTTGGAGCAGTGAACACAGATTCCTCTGCGGTTGTGTGTCAGAGCAGCACAAATGGAGAGTCTAGTGCCATCTAGTGCTTCACTAAGATCCAGGAGTAAGGTAACTCATAAAACACAGAGCTATATTTAAGTAGAAATACATCTGCGCTCTTTGGATGAAAACTTTTCAGGAACTGAGGAAATGATTTTCCAGTTCCCGGGTTCATGAAGTCATCTAAGAACTCGATGGGCCATGAAAACTGAAATTGTGATTTTTTTTTTTTCTCCTATAATTATGAATGGACCTGTCACTTTCATGCTGGTGCAGTGTTTTTTTACATCCTAAATATTTTTCTTGTTTTTCACTACAACTATGTTCACACCTTTCTATACACTTAGAGCTTGTTCTTGCCTTGTCCTTCTGACCCATTTTTCAGTATTATTTCATCACTGTGTTTGCAACATGGCGTGCGGCAGATGAATAACAGAGATTTCTCACATTGGATGTGTGGAAAAGTTGAGGATGTGTGTGAGTAACTTTCCAGAAAAATAAGTCAGTAACCTTGGGTTTTAGGGTAACTCCTTTGAGCTCCCTGTACGCCCTAATGAATTCTCTGGAACAACTGGACTCTGTACTGAAGCCAAGGTCACATACCGACCCCCCCCCCCCACACACACACACAACACACACACACACACATTGTCTTCTCTCTGTTATGGCCACTTCTTCTTCCCTCTGCAGGGAAACATTATACAATCAGTATCTCGTGTCTATCAACAAACGAACACAATCTGGGGAGTGGACAACTGCCTTCTCGCCAGCCTCTCATGTCATGCTGACCCCCCCCCCCTTATCTCTAGTGTTCTCAGTCCGATCACCTAAAGTCAGTTCTCACCACTTCCTCTGCACCACCTCATCAACTGGAGCGATACACTTGTGATATCATAAATCTCTGTATAAAGAGATACGTGTGTGCATGTAAGTGTGTGTGTGTGTGTGTGTGCGTGTGTGTGTGTGTGTGTGTGTGTGTGTGTGTAAGTAAAGGGAGCCAAAACAGATGCCATTGGGCAGCTGTGTGCTCTTTTCCTGTCTGACTGACAGTCGTGTAACCCTGCCCTCTCAAAAAGTCTCCACTGGGTCCTAAAACCTGCCCGCTTCATTCTCATGCTAAACTTTACTTCAGCGTTTCAAAAACAGTTTATACTTCAATGAAAAACTGTTTATTTACCAAGTTTTGAAACTGTACGGATGGTGGAAGGGAGCCACCTCCTTTAAAGTTACTTTTGCCACGATAGTATATGTGGGAAAGTAGCTGAGGTCTGCTCTGGTGACATGAAAACAACCAGCGGGACAAACTGTTCCCACTTATAGATATACGTAAGGTAAGCAGTGACATGCTGGTCAGCTCTGAGGCCGACCAAATATATAACAACCATTGTTTGTCTATTTTTTTGACCTACAACTTTACTGTTGCAGACTCACTGACCAACTGGCTGGTGAAGAGAGCGGAGCATTTAGCAGCTAAAGAGCCAGATATGTTTCTCAGTTAGTGGAGACCACAGCAGGGCTAAAAGAAGAGAGAACGTTGTACTTAACATTCATTTGGTGACCAGACACTAAACCAAATGCATGCTTATGTTGTCCTGTAGCTGTGGGATATGTAAATAGGTATAAATAGGTAATTGTATACTACTACTAAAAATAATGATAATAATAATAATATGTCAATGTAGTGTTTACAGCTTGTTCCACTGCTCCCAGTTGGCCACAAAATTGATAAAACAAGATAAAAACTAAATATAAGTTACTGTTTCAAAGTTACAAAGTTAGCGTACTGTTATCTGATGCTATATTGATTCGTAGTTGGGAAACAAAACTATTCAATTATGCATGAATATGCCTGTAATATATATGCATTAAAGTACTGGGAGAAAAAAAACAAACAATTGGACCTTTGCTTGGCCCTATGGCACAATGAACAAGATGTTAATCGCCCCAAAATGAATATATTCCTCTAAGATGCTGAGTTAAGCAGAGAAAAGACAGAAGGTTATGGTTAAAGGATTTGTGGTATGGAAGGGAGAAGTTGCTAATGGAAATTTAAGGGGGGTTAAGGGGCTGTGCAACAGGTGTGTGTATGTGTATGCTGAGTGTTATGTCTGCAAGCTCTTTCCTCCGCCCACTGCACAGACCAAATCCTACCCCGCCGCTACAGGAACAGGTGAGTCAGCAGCGTTCACAACATTGATCAAATAGATGCATGATGGGAAGAGCAGAGGGACTTGGGCAGAGAGTCAGCTGTCCAACAACTGCTGCCTTCATCGAACTGTTAAATACACATTGGTCATGCACAAATGCCCTTCTAAAGGATTTAATTAGCACACAAGCATCGATACATGTGTCTAATTTGTCACGGCATATCATTTGTGTGAGTGAGTAGTATGTGTGTGTGTGTGTGTGTGTGTGTGTATACACGTATGCCTCGGTGAATTCAGTTAACAGGAACTGCGTCTTCCAGTCTTTCAGAGAAGTTAAATAGTGTGAACATAACAACTTCCTAAACACACACACACATGCGCACACACACACCTGCTCTGTGAAACTGGCTGTGTGCCGTGTGTAAAATTATCTGTTTAAATATAGCAACACGATTTCATGTTTATTCCTGCTTCAGGCACTGGGCAGACTTCACACACATATGGACGCACACGTGACAACACACACACACACGGTTGGGAAAGATGCTTGAAAACCAGAGTAGATCAGGGAGTTATATGATCAGGCATTTAAATGGACGGATCAATAACCGTAAACTTGTTACTATCATTTATTGTTTGATTTCCTGTTTTACAAACTTTCTATGATACAAAGTCACAGATATATTGAAATGTGAATGGTGATTTATAACTACATTGAAAAAATATCTTTCAAAACATGATTTTTGACCCTTTGAACAAGCTTAATGTTAAATTATTCAGTTCGCACTAATTCTATAGGTTTACAAACTTTTTTTAATAACAAGATCACTGCAATCATTACTGCATTGGCAAGTGCATGTTGTTACACATGTCAGCCTTATATTTTTATGTGATGTTATTTTTAAAACTTTCAGTCGGACCAACTGCCCACTGGGACAAACAAAGTTTAAACTTGAACCTGACATCACATGAAAAAAAGCTACCCACCCTCCCCATCTTTGTGATTATATACACACACACACACACACACACACACACACACACACACACACACACACACACTTTAGACCAGGCCTGCCAAATGCCATCTCTATGGCAATAACCCTTTCCCTGGATTGAGTGGTTGGTGGAATGCTCCCAGGGTTACCGTGCCAACAGCAGGAAACGCAATTCACATCTCTGCTCTATTCTTTATTCCCAGTCTCACTTCCTCTCAAGAAGGACACGCACATGCGCGCACGCACGCACGCACGCACACACACACACACATACACACACATGCAGATGAACACAGACAGTTACACAAAGTTGCCTTGGGATCCTCCTCTTTAAACTGGGTGCTGCTTCCGTGATAGATGAAGTGAATCACTGCTGGCCATGGTCTACCTCACATCCGAATCAGAGGAGGACAACATGGGAACAGTTAAAAACACAGCTGCTGGGGCTGTCTGGGTGGAAGCAGATGCTGTCGCAGGCTCAGGTACCACAGCAGCCAACAGTACTATTTTTTTTTTTTTTGATCAACCACTGAACCTCTGTATTGGATTTGAGACCAATACAGAGAATAATAAGCAAGGCCATGTCCAAAATCCCTCTGTTGTTCACTCACAGTGGACACCCAATATATTACTCTATATTGAACAGTAGACTGAGATTTCAGACACTTACTTTACTAATCATTATCAATGTACATCTACTACTGCCACTGCTACTAGCACAATTTCATACTATTAAGTGCTAACAAAACTAGCCAAACTAACCAAACTTGCTATCTGAGGCTAATGTTATGGTAATACAACATTCATGCAACTGCTGAATTACTGTGGGACTAACTATTGATACATATTAAGTCAAGTCGAGTCAATCTTTATTAATATAGCGCCAGATCAAAACAGAAGTTATCTCAAGGCACGTTTCAAATAAAACAGGTCTTGCCCGTACGGTTTTTATTTTTACTTTTATGGAACGTGTACTGTGCCATATTTCCTATGGGGACTTAAAGGAATAGTTCAAGGTTTTGGGAATTACGGTTATTTCTGGAAGAGAGTTGGATGAGAAGGTCCTTACCACTCTCATATCTGTCCATACAAGGCTACAGCCAGCAGCCAGTTAGCTTAGCATAGCATAAAGACTGGAAACAGGGGGGCACAGCTAGCCTGGCTCCATCCATTTCCAAAGAAATGACAGTTTATCATTTTGCAGTAGTCCAGAAGTGGGAGTCCACACATAATACGCACATAATTCAATGTAAAGGGCAATTTGTTGTTTTTACACATTTGTTGACAGATGACAGATGAAACAAACAAGATATACTGCATTAATTAGTAAAATTAGTAAAAAGAGAGCTTTTCTTGCTGTCTCCAGTCTTTATGCTAAGCTAAGCTAACTAGCTGCTGGCTTAGACTTAGATTTACTATATAAACATGCTAATTTTATCTCACAATCTGCAAAGAAAGCAAATAAGTATATTTCCCAAAATGTTGAACTTTTCCTTTAATATTGTTCTTTGACTTGTGACACGTTGTTTATTCCTTTCATGAGGGAGAGTGGAACTAATTTGACAGTATTGTGAATCACTTTTCTTCACACTGTACTAATTCTTTTTTTAAAAACACTTTGGTGTAACTCTTGTCTGTTGTTTCTCTGATTGCTACCATTGTTGTGTTTTATCCAAATATGTTTTCACACTTTCCCAATTACTTCCTATAAAGACTTCAGAGACCAACTGCTGTCATCAAGCTTTATTGGAAGTGTCCTGTTTTGAATCATGTAGCCACAATCAGAATGGCTTCTTTTTCTTTTTTTTTTTTTTACTTTTGTACAATGCAGTGTGCTTTTTGGTGGGGAGTCATTTCTTTTCTTGTAGAGAGATTATAGTGAGGGCAGAAAAATGGCTGCGCAAAAGATACTTTACAGTTAAATAGCATCACGAATAACACTGAATATGAGATGACTATACATTACGAACAGTAAACATCACTTAAACTCATTATTTTCAAATAACTATATTCAAAACAGACAAACTAACTCCATCGAATTTGAATTCATAAAAGTTTGTGACACAAAAGTCACACATAGTCATGTACATAAAAGTCATTCAAATAAAATAACTGCATCACATAAAATCATAAAACATTAACCTTACATTTTAAGGCCATAAGGAGCTGTCTCAATAACCGCAGGAGGAGTGGCTTCTTGCTCGGAGAACATTTATAGAAATTTTTACTTATTGTATCACTTTACTGTCTATTTCTGGGAGGGATGACCAGCTACATCACCAGAAAAAATACCCAGTGAATCATCTCCCTCAGAGGGAAGAGCAGCCTGTGAACAATTACTGTTTAATAACAACACATTCCGAGGCTTCCATTGGCCAGCTTGGCATTTCATATTTATATACATGACTATCAGGGAAAGTTTTGCATTACCTTTTCATGGCTATTTTAGGATTTAGACTGAGTGAGCTAATCCTACATCAGCAATAGTGACGGGCCTCAGCCTGAAGCTGCAGTGACAGAGCCGGCACTAGAGTGCAGTAAGAGACTCTACACGGCCAATGGCAGAGCATATCAGCTCCTGTTTCCTGTCTTTTTTTAGATAGAAGAGTAAAGATAGACAGGAATGTTAGGAGGGAGAAATGTGTCAGCATTAATAAGTAGCCACTGCACAAGGCATTAGCATTTTGCTGCAGCCCCGTGATATTAATAACAAATCTTTGGAGGAGATGGTCAGGTGGCATTGAAGCATGGTGCAGAAAAAGTGGGTACATACTAAAAAAGGGGGGGCACCTGTTGCGTAAGTCATGATCCTACCCAACAGATCATTTAGAAGAAAATACATCATATTAACATCCATTTAACACGCATCTCAAGCAATATGTTCTCAGGAAACTGTATTATTCCGACCAGTACACTACTATCTTGCATCACCCTTTCCAAGCAACAGTCATTTCATCATAATGTCACAATCATGGGCAGATCATGTCATTATTTCAACACACGTTTTTTTTCCCCTGTGTTTAAAAAATCAATTATAAGCAATAAAAGCAGCTTATGAATTCGAAGCACTTGAAAACTTATTTGGACAATGAAACTGATTCTGATTGAAATCCTGAGACACTGGTGGTAGTTCAGCAATCATCCTGTAGATGGAGCTACGGATCCTCTTCATATCAAACAACGGGAGTGAGTCAACACCGTACCTTACGGTACAGTAGGGGCTGAGAGTCACTAGAGGGTAGCAGCTCTCTGCAATGTTACCACGTCTGAACTGCTCCAAACATTCGAGCATCACAGGTGAGTCTGGTTGTGACAGAGGATGCTGGTTTCTGCTGCCTTTCATCCTGTGTGCCTCAGCTTTCTAATCTCATCTCACACCAGGGCAAAACTCATGAAATCCCCTCGTCTGACAGAGATGTTTGTTTGATGGAAACAATCTGCTTGTCACCAAAGAGGGAACCACAGCTTCACATAGCAATTTCTTACCAACAACTTGCAGCTTTGCCACTAGTGACGCATTACACAGCGAAAAATATGTTGTTTTAAGAAATGTGATAACTCGGTTTTACTTGTTCTAGAAAGATGAGAAAAATAAATGTATTTACTTCAACACTACAAGCATCTTGCAGCTTGCATTTCATTTAGACAGAGTTATTTCTGTGCATTTAAATTTAGGACACATGCATGTAAATATTTTCATCCTGACATGCTTGTTTCAAATAACTGATGAGAGCATCTTAGCAGCAGATAAAACCCCCGGCTCAGTTTGGGTGGAGCTGAGTCAAGAAGAGTGAGTTCAAAGAGAGAGGGGAGGGTGGGGTTGGCAGACTGTAGGGAAATGGGCGGGGGCGGGTGGATGTGAGGCTGACACCCAAGCTTCTACCGAGTCATGATGTTCTAGAACATTGGGAAACTCTTTTCACACTGAAACACACACATGCACAAACACAGACACAAACGCACAGCCTGCCACACCCACACGTCAACACAGTCTCCATTTCATCTCCCCCATGATTCTGCAAGGGAGCCCCCATCAGCCAATTGGATTGCACAACTGATATTCAGGGGTAGGGGAGTCCCACCAAATACCTACTGCTTATAAACATGTTGTGGTGGTTTCCATGGTTACACAGAGGGAGGCCCAAGGAGTTACGCAGCAGTGACTCCCGCTGAGTTAAAAACTTCAGATGAAAAAGTGACTTGCGTAAAAAAAAAAAGTAAGGTTTCCATATGTGTGTGTGTGTGTGTGTGTGTGTGTGTGTGTGTGCATGAAATCATCTTTGCAAGTGTACACACATACAGAGCACACTACACTGCTGGGAACTGCAGTTGGATGATATCCCAGTTTGCATTGGGAGTGGTGAATTATGATGTCAATAGCATAAAAGTGCTGTGTGTGTGTGTGTGTGTGTGTGTGTGTGTGTGTGTGCAAATATCTCTCAGCCAAACGTGTAAAGTTAATGAATTCCACCATTTCTGAGTGTGTGCGCGTGTGTGTCTGTGTGTGTCTGTGTGTGTGTGTGTGTGTGTGTGTGTGTGTGTGTGTATATCAAAAAGGCTGGGTGGTGAATAACCCATTGTCCAGGATAACCTCTTGGATGGTATGAACTGCATTGGAAAACTCCTCTCACACATAGCAACACCAGCCCCTGTCTGGGAGTGCATTGTGTGTGTGTGTCTGTGTGTGTGTGTGTGTGTGTGTGTGTGTGTGTGTGTGTGTGTGTGTGTGTGTGTGTGTGTATGTGTGTGTGTGTGTGTGTGTGTGTGTGTGTGTGTGTGTGTGTGTGTAAATGAATGCATAAATGTGTGCTTGTGCACCTAAGTTGAAACGGGCGTCTCTCCGTGCTTGGCCGAGGTTCCTGCTGTGACCTTATTTCCTGTGGAAGTAGCAGAGGAATGATGTCATCCTCTCTTGACCCAGAGTCAACAACTGTAAGCTGCAGGACCCCCCCCCCCCCACCTTAACCCCACCCACTACCCCCTGCACCATGAGTCTCTTTCTTATCTCAGTTCTTTCTCTTTGCCTGCTCCTCTCCTTCCCCAACTCCCTTGAATTCCTCTTTTCTCTGAGCCAACTTCTCGGGTAACAAAAAAACTTTCTCTCTCCTGCTGTCTTGCACAGACATCCATTCATTTGGCTTTCCTGTCCTCCTGCTATTTCCTTTCTATCTCCACACTTTTCTTTATCGCCCCTTCTATCCCCCTTTACTTCAAGGCTTTCTGTGCCAAAAAAAGTATCAGGCTTCTGTCTTAAAGGTCAGCAGTTCACTTCTCTCAGCTGGCTAGAAAAATGTGACCAGGAAAGCTCAGAAAGAGATCAACAATAAGATGAAAAATTGCCCTTGAGTGGCACTTACTGCATCTCCTGAATGCTTTCATGAAAGCTGTTACTAGGAGAGGACTTCTATTTTCATTTGCGGATATGTTGACCCGTGTTACTATGAAACACAGGCATAATCCACAAACTAATCCTACTTTTAGTACCAGTGCTTCCTAGAAATGATCAGGATAGTAAACCTTCTCTGACCAGCCAGATTACATGGTTGACACTATACTTTGTAACAGTAAATATATTTCTATTTTACTGAAATGGGCTCAACAACACCTGAGAAAAGTCTGATTATTGTTCCTGTCACTTCAAGTGTTGCATTCTTCTTGACTATAAAACATCTTTCAATCCATCAGTAGATTTGTTACTAGTTACAAGACAAGCAGAGTTCATTTCTCTGCAGAGAATGTCCCAACTGTGTCCCAGAGCCAGGTTTGGACAAAGTAAAGAGTGAAGCTGTACCACCTCCTCATCTATTTCCACGAGGGAAACCCTGCCTTTACTGACCAGTGCTATTCAAACCTAGCAACACGACCACACCAGTTGGCAAAAACACTCAAATCAGCAGTGAGTTAATTAAGCCATCAGAATGTCAGCTCTGGATGCAGCCAGGAGCGTACGTGTGTCTGTAAATCATGTCACCATCAGCTGCACTGAAACAACCCTGAGAAACAAAAACATTCAGGTCAAATTTCTTGTCTCATATTCCCCAAAAACTGAGAGAGAGAGAGAGAGAGAGAGAGAGAGAGAGAGACACAGAGAGAGAGAGAGGGAGGAAAGAGAGAGAGAGACCAAGTGTCAGTGGAAGGCTGTTGACCTGAAGTACCACGAACGGATTTAGTCGACTCCGCTCTCAGCATCACTACTGCCACGTTTGCCTGCTCTGAGTTTGACTGTTGTGGCCACTCCTCTGATTTATATCAGCTGGCTTCCTTGTCTCCACGGAGATTAATGGGTCTGCCTTGACAGGTGCAGAAAGCCCTGTATTAGTCTGTCAGCAGCAGAATCAACAATAAACATGCGTGCACTTGTTTGCGCACGCACACACACACATACATATACACACGTGCACACAGACATATACACAAATAAGGATGCTACTGCCTGAGGCCAGTGACATCCCAGAGGGCTTAACAGAACTTCCCATCAAAGCCAAGGCAGTGCCAAGTGAAACAGGGCTACAAATCTCCAAGGTGGAGCGTGTAAGTAGCTGTGTGTGAGCGCATGGGCATTTTCTCACTTGTGCGAGAGGGGGGGCTTGCCTTGTTTACAGTTTGATTGGCAGTTTAATGTGTGACTGAGGCAGAGGGGCGGGGTTGGCGCTGAGGAATATTAGCATAATTCCCAGAGTGCCAGAGTTGGTATTGGGTGTCAGAGAGCTATTCCCAAACTCAGCTGTGACCCACAGTAGCACTGGGTCAACTTACCCTCAGGCCAACAGACAGACACACACATACATGCTTGATCAAACGCACACGTTCACCAACTGGGATTCATATGAATATGCCCATATGCACACACATGTGCATGAACACGTGTGAATGCGCACGTATGCATGAACATCTGGACATGTAAGAAAGCCTGGATGCACACACACAACACGCAAACAAACACGCACAACCTCACACACCGACACACACACATGCAGGTCCATTTACACTGTGGCGACAGTGCGTCTGTTAGCAGGATGCCATAGTACAGAGAGGTGGACAGATTTAGGTCTCCCTCACACCTAACTCTGCCAGGGGTAGAGGGTAACGATACCGTTAACACTCAGTGTGCCAACAGACACCCACCCCCACTCTCCCGAACCCCAACCCCACCTCACCCCGCCCTTCAACCACCCTCCCGCTGTGCTCCAATCAGCACCTCTCATTGGGTTGCTCTGCCTTCCACACAGCAACAACTGCTATTTCCTGCTCCCAAAATAACAAAGCAGCCAATCACAGGGCAGAAGGAGAAGCGGTGGTCAACGTAGACCGCCTCCTTGACCACAGGTGAAAGAAGGACACAGAGAAGAAAAAAACAAAATGACCCACATGGACGAAAACAAAGAAAAGAAAAAACTGGAGGGAAAGAATAGAAGATGCAGGGATGGCAAGAGATTAGAGGAGATGTGGAGGCAGAGGAGCAGAAAAACAAATAAAAAAGAGGAAGGAAGGATGGATAGGCAGTCAGAGAACGGAGGAGGAATGAGATTGTGTAATGATGTGTTTGGGTGCTGGCTGTTCTGTTCTGACTATTGCAGCTACCATGGTAACCTCATAAATAGGTGCCCTACATATCAGCAGGGCATAAGGTTACACAGCTCAGTAAATAAACACACAGACACACACACACACACACACAAACAGCAGCAGGAGAGTGGTTGGGAGAAGGAGGGATGGAGGGAGAACAAAAAATAAGCAAATTAGTGAGAAAAAAAAGAAAGTGGAGCGAGAGAGGGAGAGGGGGAAAACCTGACAACTAATGATTTGATACTCTGAGTCGGTGTTAATGTGTGTCATGCATAATTATCTAAATCCACAATGTGCTGTTGAACACCCACATCACAGACAGACTGAGGTAACCCCCCCTTTCTGTGTTTATTCACTGCATCGTCATTACCTTGCACACACAAGCACACAGGAACTCATGCTCCCCCTCCCGTAGCACAACCCTAAATTACCTTTAAATATTCCCCCGGGAGGAAAGGAGAGCCAATACACACAACACAGATGCCTGCACACACACACACACACACACACACACACACACACACTCACGGTACAAAACACAAGTTAGAAAGCAGGAAAAGTCAACAGAGAGCCACTCCTAACTAGCTGTTCTGTTCTGTTCCATGATTCAGGGCACCAGCCTTTTCTCTTTGTTTTTTATTCAAGCACAGATAGGGAACCTGTATCGGCGTGTTGATGAATACTATTCATCACGGCCCATCGGCGCTGTTGTGTCAACATCCACTGGAAGCAATAGAGGCTGTCTTTCAAATTGTCTATTGTCAGTCTCGTGCTGTCAGTCAGTCTGTGTCACTTATTCTCTCTCAGACTGTCTATTTACTGTTAAACCATGAATGCATCTAAATTACAGCAAAAGTGACATTTGATTAATATTACCTTAATATGCTTTGATTACTACCTTAATACATAATATCAAACAGAGCTTGTGCTTTTGTCATTTTTAGGTGTGTGTGTGTGTGTGTGTGTGTGTGTGTGTGTGTGTGTGTGTGTGACTTACTCGGATCACCTCTGGAGTCTGCTGGATGAGTAGAGTTGATCCAGTGTCTCGCACAGCAGCAGGGTCGCCGACAGCAACGGCAGCGTCTCTTGCAGCTACTGCGGCTGGGGTGGCAACAGCGGCCGGGGCTTCAGGCGCGGCCACGGGTGTAAGGTCGGCTGAATGTGCGGTGGAATGCGACGTTGCAGGTGCAGGTGGTGCAGGAGCAGGGGTGTCACCTGCAGAGGCTTCTGTAACTTCATCCGTAACTTCAGTTGTAGGCTCGGGTACGGGTGTGGGCAGAGGTTTGGGGGCCACGTCAGGTGTTGGTTTAGGTGCAGGTTCGGATGTGGCATTGCACACAGCCTCGGGTGTTGCAGGTATAGGTGTGGGCGCAGGTGAAACTGTAAGTGTGTTTGCAAGGGAGTGGTTTGGTATGGCCGGGGCTGTGTTTATGTGCATGGGTGGAGCAGCGGGAGCAGCAGCTGGCGGGTTTGTGCTCTCCAGAGGGGTATCAGCCCTGCCGGTGGTGGCCAGTGTATCCTGCAGGAGCCTCATCACCTCCCGCTCCTTCCCACATTTCCGCTCAGCGCTCCCTGAGCTTCCTGCCCCAGAATCTACCAGCTCCTGTGCAAAACTCTCGATGCTCTCCAGGATCCTCAGCAGAAGGGCCCCATCCTCCTCCTCTCCTAACGAAGCTTCACTGTTCTCTCCCTGGGGAGGAGTCAGACTCGGGGGAGTCCTGGAGCTAGGGCCATTCATGGCTATGTGGCTAGCTGGCTTCTGGACTTGGAAGTGGGCCATTTTGGGCTGGGTGAGGGCCTCTTTGGGGGTGATCCCCTGGCCCCCCTCCCTCTTCCTGGTCTTGGCTGGAAGTGGAGGCTCAGTGTTTCTGGGGTGGCTCATACTCTGAGACAGATTCTCCAAGTCCATCAGCAGCTTGTCGATGTCATCATTCCTGTGTGAGACAGCCTTGGGTGCTGAGACTGTTAGCGAGGCAGAGGAAGGCCAAGTGGGGCTGTAGCCAGTGCTGGCTGGCGACGCATGTGAAGAGTTATGAAGTGTGTGTGCTTGGGATAGGTGCATGTGCTGACTTAACACAGTCCCGTTTTTGTTGTGGATAGTGTTTACCCCTCTGCTTGGAGTGAGTGTCTGTTGTGAGATTTGTTCTGGTGCCTTGCCCACATCTGCTTCCTCCTCCTCAATATAAAGAGCCTCCATAGGGGACGCCGGAGGAGTGTGTGTGTACGGTGGGGTCGGGGAAGTGCGAAGAGGGGAGGGAGACTGTGATGGAGAGGAGCCGGATGGAGAGCAGGTGATAGACGAGGGAGAGAGTGTGTGTTGTGTGATAGAAGAAGAATGTGGATGCTGTAGTCCATTGGTGAGGGAACTGGTTCTGGATGGGGAGCTTTGGGCTGGTATATTATGGATGGAGTCTGATTTCAAAGAAGAGGAGGATGAAACAGAGGAGAGAGTAGAAGATGCAGAGTGAGGAAGAGTCTTTGGGATGGGAGGGGACTGCACCACATCCTCGTAGCGAGGAGGTTGCTCATTGCCAAATATTGGAGAGTAAGGTCCCTGTTGGATGGAGTGAAGAGTGTTGACCAGCTCAGCCAAATCACTGTGCCCGCTTCCGGGTGCACCCTGCCCACTGCCTCCCAGGCTTCCAATCCCTTCCAACTCCAGGGGAAGTCTTTTCAGATAGGAGCTGAGTCGGGTCATCACAGCCCGATACACGCTGTCAGGACTGGCGCCTCCATCCTCCGTGCCTCCACCGGCTTTGCGTTTGATGCACTGCTTGATGATGTCAGTGCATTTTTTAAGGTCTTCAGAACATTTAAGCAGGATGTCAAGGCAGGCACGGATGTCCTCCCCGCCTGCTCCCCCGCTGCCTGCCTCCGCTCGTGTCTTCTCCAGCAAACGGGCAATCAGGTTCTCATCCCCCAGGGTGCTGCGGTACAGGGAGGCCACCGTGTTCAGACTTTGGTCTAATGAGCTGATGCTTGTTAGGCTGCTTGTCGAGCCGCCACCCACTTTGGTGATGGCTGACAAGGTGCCCGAGTTGCCCTTTAGCTTTGTCTCCTCCAGCCCTGCCCCTTTCCCCAGCACAAACGGCGGCATGTTCTCATCATTAGAAGTAGCCGTGCCATTCGTCATGCCATTAGTCGTTCCATTAGTGGTGATGTTAGAGCTGAAGTGACCGTAGATGATCTCCAGGTCAGTGGAGCGTCGGCTAAAAGAGTCGGGACGGACTTTACGACCTTTCCGGAAGGTGACGTGGCTGGAGGAGGAGAGGCGGAGCTTGTCGAAAGAAAACTCTTTGAGCTTACCACTGGCCAGGTTGATGGCCTCTTCAGTTATGTCCTTTAGACTGCTAGAAGAGCTCAGGTTCCCAGTCGATCCTCCGCAACTTGGGGTCTTCTTACCTCGCCACGTGGGGCTGTCTTCCCCTACGGACAGATTCCCACTGCTGCCCGCCCTTTCTAGACCACCATTATAACTAGTATCCATGGCAACACTAATTTTACAATGGTTAGGAAGCTGCTGAGTGATCATGTTACGGGAGTGTATGAGTGAGCTGTTCGTGTCAGTGTAAACGGGGTCTGGTGCGACAAGCAGCTCGGAGCAGGTGCCGCGGTGCGCGACAGTACAGTCCAGACCCTGGGACAGCGCCCCACATGGCCCCGAGCAGTAGTGCACAGCATGGGAGTGAGTTCGCCGGTCCACTACCACGCTGTTGTAGCAGCTCACACTGCTCACCACTACGCGATAGGCTGCTGCCATGATGACCAGCGTGCTTCAGGGCATAGGAAGGTCAAAATAATATGAAAGTGTAAAGCAAAAACAATAAAACGTTTACAAAATAAATGATAATGATTATAGAGTTTTTGCTGAGACTCCTTCGCTTGAGAGGAAAAAACTGTTTATGTCCAAATACCATAACCCTGAAAAATAATGTCTTTCAACTGCATGATGACAATTTTCAAAAGGCATAAAACGGCCATCAACACTTGAAAAGAAATGTCTATAACTATGACTTCCAGAGTCGATATTCTGCCATGCTTGCAACCGCAAAAGCTTTAAAAAGGATTCCACTCTCTTGCAGAGGAAAAGAACTCCTTGTCGGAGATCGCCGGGCCTCTTAATAACAGCTGTAAGGTTCCTCCTCTCTCCACAGGCACCTTCTCCGTTTCCTCTCTAGCAGCAGCTCATTAGCCACTAATGATAGCCATGCAGGACAGTGACAGTGGAAGATCCAGCTGGGGTATCACCCATCCCTCAAAAGAAGCAGGCCCAGAGGCTTAATCCAAGGCCAGTGAGGCCTTAACATTGCCCCTCTTCCTCTGGGCAATGAGACGTAGGAAGAACCCCCTTATCTCGCTCTGATTTCTTCGCTTTTTTTTTTTTTTTTGTCCTTAAGGAGATGAAAACGGACACAGCTGCAGAATAGCAGGGGACCAACCACAGATGGCCGGCTTCCTCCTCCTCCTCTCTGCGAGTGTTTGTCTGGATCTCCGTCACTCCCGTACTCCCTCTCGCCCCTTCCGTCTCCTACTGTCAACCATGTGTCAGGGGGAGTGCGTGTGTCTGACAGGAGGGCACCACCTGCGAGTCAGAAAGGGAGGGAGGGAGGAGAGAGGGTGAGAATGAGAGAAAGGGAAACCAGAGGAAGAGAGAGTAAATCATTAAGACAGTCACCAAGAAGTGGATACTTGTGAATGTGAGTGTTGAGCGTGCAAATGTGTACATCAATATAGAGCTGTGTGTGTGTGTGTGTGTGTGTGTGTGTGTGTGTGTGTGTGTGTGTGTGTGTGTGTGTGCCCCCTCCAGCTATCATCCAGATGTCAGTTGATACGATGCTTTAGACTCTTTGTCGTCAAAAAAAAAAAAAAAAAGCTGCAAACTGCATGTAGCTTCCCACCACATCTACCTCAAAACCACAAAGACAGAAAGGAAGGGAGGAGGAGAGACGTAGAAGTGTGCGCGGTTAAACAGGCTAAAGAAAAGACTCCCTCTTTCGCTGTCACAGCAGAGCTACAAAGAGTTTTCTCTAACCCCGCTGAGAAATCACCACTCAGTAAAAGAGAGGCAGGTGTGGTGGAAAGAGAAAACACCTGTTGTTTTCACATTTCCATTCCTGTTTTTTTTTTCCCCTTGGTACTGCAACTCCTATATGTTTGTTACGACATTAAAAATGTAATTTTAATTACTGTTGTGTTTGAGTCTATTCTTTTCAACGTCCAGTGCTGCAGAGGAAACAAAAAGGCTGAAACAAGCACATACGAAGACAAAAAGACAGACACACAGCCAAACATGACTAAAGTTGTGAAGTAGAGGTCATAGTGTGACCTTCAGCTGTTCCAAACACTGTGCAGTGTGTAACAAAGAGCTGCCTTGAACTTTATTATAAGCTATAATAGGACAAATGCTCCTCACAGGGCAATAAAATCTGACTTTTGGACCTACACACTGAGCTAAAAGTTACAACTGACACTTACTGTACAGATTTCAATTTTTTTTTTCATATTTTGGATTTTTCAAAATCAGCTAGATAAACATTGACTGCTGAGAGTTCATATTAGAGAGACATTTCTGTGCAGTAAAATAAGTTAAGCAACAAGTAAATACCAGTAACACGCCACATACCAGGCACTCACAGAGCCTGACAAGAAGGTAAACACAGTGTGCAGTAAACCTGCAAGCAAGAAAATAATTTAAAGGCCACGTAAAACAGTGAGTTCTTTCATTCTTTTTTTTTTTTCTCTTTTATGCCTCTCTGTCGCTGTATATCTCTCTCCCCCTCTATCAATTAGTTTTAGATGCCTTTGTGTCATAGTCACTTTCTCTCTCCGTCTTCCTCTGTTTTCCCTCCTCCTTCACAGAGGCAACACATTCCTCTGGCCCTCCCACACATGCATGCCCATTCGTACTGCACATACATATATTAACTGTAATGCTGCGGTGAGACAGCACCACTATAGCCACAACCGCACTCATGCAATCTAAGCTCCATCCTAATCCCAACTATACAAACATACTGCATACTTTCAGAAATCCAAATGTAAGACTGCGAATTTGGAACTACATAGAACTGAAACATATAGAAGAAGCCATGGTTTTATATTCAAATAATAGATTTTTTTTTTTTAAATTTTCATATTTTTCAAGCATTCATGAAAACCCTGCTGTCACTCAAACACAGACACACGGCTGATTAGTTGATATAAGATCAGGACTGTGTACCTGTGGGATGCAGGATTTTCAGAATAAGCACGGGAAGAAAAAACAACATTGAGAGGTGATAACAAGTTATCATCTGATCTGTTCGGGATTCTCAGGAGAATTATGGAGCCGGAGTTTCCTACTTAAAAGTGTGAAAAAGAGCAACTGGGTAGAGAGGGGGAGGAATGATTGGTGGGCTCATGGGAAGGGGGGGGGTTCTGGCAAGGTGAGGAGGGGGGTTTGTGGCACCTGGAAAAACAACTATTAAGACTTTGTATGGAAAAAACAGGCGGTCACCTCGTCTCTGTCTCACTTTCTTTCTCCTTTCTCTCCACACACACACACACACACACACACACACACACACACACACACACACACACACACATAACAGCTGGATGCTGCTGAATCAGTCTCTTGAGCAGGAAATTACACTTCCTGGCAAGCTGCAGTTGAAATCTCGACAGTCAGTTAGAAATAGACTACTATAGGATGGCAATCAGACACACACACACACACGCAAACATGCCCACTCACACTCCTTTCACCATGCTGCACGCACACACTTAATGTCCGTGTGTATATCTTGGTAAACGACAGCTTCCCCAAAGTGATACTGAGCATGTAAACAAACTCCACTGGTGTTTATAACACTGAACAACTTCCACACACACACACACACGCGCACGTGCCTACACCCACCCGTGAATGCCTGCACATGCCTCACTGGCACATAATTCAGAAAGAGATGATTCACTGGTAAGCGCGCTCACACACACACACGCGCGCACGCATACATACACACATGTTCTGTGGTGTGTTTTCAAGCTTTGGCCTGATTTAGTGGCAGCTCAGTTATTTATGGGCGAGTTAGCTAAGAATTTGCGGAGGTATCAGGTTTCACTTTAACGTCAACAAGCCAAAGCTTAAAGCCAAAATCTGGAAAGTCTGTGAACATGAAAAATGTGGCTTTATTTTTCAAAGCTGTCTGTTTGGAGAAAATAAAAACATGATGAAAAATAAACTTTTGGTTACTCTTATAACTATATATTATAATATAATATAATTACGAGCACAGGTAGGCCTATTTCTTTTTTTCATTTTTAATTCTACAACTGTAAATTGAGACTAATTTACATCAGATTGAATCTTACCTTCGAGCGAGAACATGGTGAAGGCTACCGCCTCGCTTTTTGTGAGAGATTTTAACAAAGGGCAACATAATGCAATTTGCAGTGGAATTTTTATCTGCACCTTTTATCCTTTGCTTTTTCAGAGGTTTTATTTGTCTCTCTGTGCCTTGAATTTAAAGGTAGAACAAGAAGTGAGAAGTGGAGGCAGATCAGTCGATTGTGTTCCTTGAGTTTCTTTGTGAGAGGAAATTAGGTTATTTGTGACAAGCATTCTCCCTTTTCTCCTCTTGCGTTCCCATCCTCTCAATCTCCCTCTCTTTCTTTCTTTACCTCTCCTTCCCTCCCTCCCTTCTTTTTACCCAGTCTAAAAAGGTCTTCCCTTCAACCTGACCTTCACCAGGAAGCACTAAATCACTGGAGGCCACTTCTGTCACAACCTCTAATCCAGCCACTAAAAGTATGTTCGTGCATGTGTGTGTGTGCGTGTGTGCGTGTGTGCATCAACAAATGTGCACAGAAAGAGCTTGTGTACTTTGTGCAATTTTGTCCACACCAATAAACACATGTTCTTTTGCTGTACATGTGTATGTGTGTGTGTGTGTGTGTGTGCGCCTATGGGTACAGAGCAAGGGGCCAAGGGGGCCTCCTAAGGGGAAGTGGGTCTTTGTGAAGAAGAGGGCCCAAATAGGAACCCCAAACATACCCCCAGGGAGAGAGAGAGAGGACAGGTCTACACTAGCCCACTCACTGTAAATACACACACACACACACACACACACACACACACACACACACACACACACACACACACACAGCTTGATGCAACTTCTGTGTTTCTACTGAGATCACACAGTGAGAACAGTGGGCTCTGCTATGCCATACACATACTAAACAGAGCCGAGAGAGAGACACTAGCTGCTCTGTGGGTATTGACTTCTGCCCTACAATGAGCGACAACAGTAGCTACAAAGGAGGGATTACTGGGCTTTATTCAACAGAACTCTCCTCTGAGAAACAAAACTGAGAAACATAAACACTCACAAGGAACTGCACATAAATGCATGCAAACACACATCACAAAAATCACAGAATTAAAAATGCATCCAAATTGCAAGGAAAAGAATCTTAATGCATTCATAAATGCATTCCTTCAACTTTTTAAAATGTCAATTTTAAAACACACTCTGTCCTCTCCTTCTTTCTTTCTTTCCTTCACTCATTTCATTCTCTCTCTCTTTCCTTTTCCCACACTCTGATCTTCACAAATGTCCAACAAAATAACTGCGTTTTCTGACCCACTTCTCTGCTTCTGTCTGTAATCCTCACATGAATTATTTACTCTGACTTCTAAGTGCCTGTTTGAATGCGCACACACACACACACACACACACACACACACACACACACACAACACAACACACAAACTACACATTCGTGCTCCCTTGAAAAATCAAGTCAAACTTATTCTGCAGCAGAGTTTGTTCATCAGCTGAGACATCAAACCGTCTTTGCTGGCAGACAGACAGACAGACAGACAGACAGACAGACAGACAGATAGACAGACACTCTGGCACGAAGCTCTGTCCTTGTCAAGCCCGGGCCACACTTCAATTATCATCATTTTCTGAGTCAGCTGCAGCTGCAGAGAAATGAGGGAGAAAGATGGCCTGGCTGGTAACCAGGCTGTGCAAAACAGGAAGAAGAGAAACAATTGTCTTTCTTGTGCAGATGAAAAAAACAAGCAAAACTAAATTCACTCAGCTAAAGACAAAATCAATCGTTTCTTCCTTAAACCTGAAATCAGCACTAACCTTGGCAAACAACTTCCTCATGACTGTCCTATCATCTTTCTATTGTCTAACAAAGCAAAGGCACCTCTGAAGTGCAACAGGTTCAAAATGCGATACATAAAACACAGCAGGAGGTTTCCGTTGACAGTGCCAGATGCACAAGGCCATTAGTCTATCTTGAGGAGGAGGGCTGGGAGGGAGTTTTGGGGGGTCTGGATTACAAAAGAAAAAAGCCCACGGCAGGTCCCTCACAGAGACAAGCAGGGAGCTGCTCTGCAAACCAGACATCTGTACACCAGCCAAACACAGGCAGGGGGGAAAAAAAGAAAACTCAGTGGGGATATTTGATACAGTTATGGATTAAGGGATGGTTACGGTATCTGTGTTCATGAGCCCAAAAGAAAGAAAGAATATATCTGTTTGTTCAGGCTGTAGAAACAGTAAAAAGAAGGAAATAACCATTATCAGGCATCTAGGGACACAGAATGTCCCTAAAATGAGGGAAGACCACCACCCAGGTGTTTTCTGACAGGAGAAGAGAGTAAAGAGTGTACGTTCGCTATCAAAACTGCAAAACTGAATATGTACGGGAGTTATGTTTGCCAAACTTATTTTCTGGATGAGACTCAGGCTCCTGAGAGCACAAATCACTGTACTCTGTAGAAACACACACACACACACACACACACACACATACACAAACACAGCTGTTCATGATGAAACCATGTCTGCAGACTTGATAGAGCACACCCAAGAATAATGGCACTGGCCATTATACATCAGACCAGCAGTCAGGGCTCAACAGGACTAAGCAACATGCAGGCAGGTCCAGGCCTATAGGGACAGTTTTTATAAAAAGGCATTTTCAGTGTAAACAGAGAGCGGAAACACAGGACAAAGACAGCAGTGATTTATATTTGAATGGTTGGTATTCATCTTAATGTTGAAGTGGATGAATCTGTTCTCTATTACTTTTCCCCACCAGATAACAAAGTCAAATGGTCTTTGTCGGTGGGTGCAGCAGGAAGGAGCGGCTCCTACAGTCGGCACGGATGAAACTGACGGAGGCAGATTCCACTGAAAGTCAATAAATGTCACTATTTTCCAAAACAATCAATTAACTGAGGCAATACTCTGCAGATTAACTGATGAGGAAATGAACCATTAGCTGCAGCCCCAGCGCTGGTAACTGAAGTTGTGCTTGCATTAGCTGATTGGCACCAGTTACTTCATTCATGCTTCAGAGTCATGGCTCATTCATCAGCTGTTTGGAAACCAGCTGACTAGTGCTGTCCAGTCCTGATACAATTCATTATTGCCGCTGTAGTACACATAACACCAACCTCCTGCTCATCTGCAACACATTTGGTATTGTTTGATTACTGAACATAAGATTTACAGGTCGTATATTGCATAAAGTGAGAATTCTGGGTCTTTGTTGATTATAAAGCAGGTCTACGTTCTATATTAATACTGTGAAAGTATCAAAGGGTTCAGTTCACAGAGAAATTTCCTTGAAATTTGCTATATTTCTATTAGATCACTCAGAAAACACTCGACAACCTGTTGTTACTAGAGCTCCAGAGAGAATACTGAGAGAGATGTGAAACTTCTTGAGGATATGAAAACTTCAAATAAAACAGCAGAATAAGAAGTGTAAAATATGGGACCTTTAATGTTTTCTGCCCTGTGTAACTGGATAACCATTTACTAGGAATGGTCAGTTCCTTGACATGTTTCTGACTGATACTGAGCTAAGCTAAGCTAACCCGACATTTAATATTCCCTTCAGGATGTTAAGTCAGATAAGTCAGTAATATAGCAAATTACTTATAACAACATGTTAAATTTCCACTATGTAGAATCAAAGAGACACTCTCTCTCTCTCTGTCCCTCGCTCTGTGTTTAATCCTTTCCTCCTCTTCTCTAACTGGATACAAGCTCCTACTTTTACAGGCTGAGATGGCACAAGCGCTCCTCCACAGTTCTACACCTACAGCGCTGAACCAGCTGTTCCCTCGCTGCTCTTCACATCTCTCAGGAGAGTGGGCTGTGTGAATAGCTCAGCACCTCATTAAGAACAAAACACTAACTCCAAGGACTATAGGACACATGGACACACACAGACACACACACACAGGTCTATATACAATATATCCCCTGAGAGAAGGTCTTGAGGGCAGCAAAGAGGATGTTTTTGTGCTTCTGAGCAGATGAGGAAAACAGTGACTCACATCTTTTCTTATCCTTAAATATTTCCTGCTTAAAACGGCTTGGCCTTATAAGGCTAACATACACAGTCTTTATCACACACACACACACACACACACACACACACACACACACACACACACACACACACACACACACACACACACACACACACACACACACACACACACACACACACACACACACACACACACACACACACACACACACACACACACACACACACACACACACACACACACACACTGAGATCCTGTTGTTCCACTGCAGAGGGCAGAAAGAACATGCTGTAAATACACAACACTGTGGGCCACATGAGATGATGATGAAAGCTGGCATCGGCTTCAAAACATCCAAACCAGCAGTACACCCCCCCACCCACACACACACACACACACACATTTTTGCACATATACACCCGAATACCAACGAGTGCACACGCACAATTGCAGATATGTCACGATAAGTCAAATAAACCTCTGCACTACACTCACATAAAGATCCATGCACATGAAAGCAAGCATGCATATGCACACACACACACACACAAACAAACACCTACACACACACACATAGACACACATCTGTCCATCCTGCCTTGCCCGGAGCTCACTATGACCCGGTCCCTGCATTGCAGCTAATTTAAAAAGCACATTTTGGGTGATGTCATGCTTTTGGCTGCGTTCTGCTTATGCACACAAAGACACACAAATCAGACATCAGACACACGTATGCCCACACAAAGACACACACACACACACACACACACACACACACACACGTGTGCACAGAAAAAACAAAGGACACACAAATAAATCTAATGTAATGCGCAAAGACAGCTGACCTGGATTCAGCCACTCAACAGTTTATTCCTACTACCACCTACAACCCAGACCCAAAAGCAACCAGCTTACACCAACCGCTCAGCTGAATACACACACATTGAAAAAGCCCAGAGGAAAAGGTTCTGTGTTTGGTGCAGTGAGGCCCAAAATCAATAAACATATCTCTGGTATCTGGCTTCTATAGCATACACATGGTTCATCACCGCACACCTTGACAAATCACATGAGATCAATGCACTCTCCCGAACTGAATCAGTCTATTTAGGACTGCTACTGTCAAACAGAAAAAAGTCCAAATACTAATTGTCTAAGACATGAAAAAATAAATACTCATCACAGACAAACAAATGGCTGGTGGTCCTGGCTGCACATGCAACATCAGGCTACCATGAGGCTGCTTCTCCTGATCCCTGATGTGCATTGTCTTTCATTATTGAAAACCTGCTTACACTCAGCCCTGAGCCCACGTTTCTATTCTCCCGCATAAAACAGCTGTTCAGAACACACTTAGACAAAGATAGGCAACACATGCTGATTTATATGACATGTCTTAAACAGCAGAATGACGTCATTAGGAAAGTATAGCCTCCATCACAGCTTTCCTTACATTATTATTATGGTTTCCTATATAGTTTTTTTTGTTCTTTTTTTCCCATAATGTGGGTAGAGGAGAGTCAGTTTGTAACTGCTCTAACAGTCTGGACAAAAATACTGAAGTTCAAAAGAAGTCGCAGCGCTTCTGTGTCCTGGTCCACCCTAAGAAATGAAAAGCTAAAAGAAACCCAAAGCAGTTGAAATGTCACTGATGGCTGGACGCTGTTTATTTCCATTTCCAGCGTTTTAACGGAGAACAATGGGGCATTTTGAAAAGCAGAGGTAACCTCCGCTCAGTGAATTACAACAGACATCATAAATCATAAATGCACTGGGCTTTATACAGCCAGAACTTATTAATATAAAAAAATCTATTATTCTGATCAGCTTAGGACATCGCTAATGAAAATATGTAGAAAAAGATGCACTTGGATGTGGTGACAGCTGAGTTAGTTTATCAGGTAATCTTTGCTTTATTGGCCTAGCTTGATTTTTATCTGGTCAGATTGGCTTTAGCTGAGGTTCTAGAAAAGATTCATCACAGCTCCAGCAGTACAAAAATAACTAACTCTAATATGACAAATAAAGAAAAAACACTATTAATTATGAGATGTTGAGCGTTGAGGCACACTCAAAGCCCAAAAAGGAAGAGAAGTAGACCAAAACTAGACGACATGGAGCCACAACCAGATCCAATCTCAGATTCACTGCTCGGTCAGAGCTGAATGACTCGTTCCAGAAATTTCTGAACTCAGACATTCCCCAGATACCAGAGTGCTTTTTACACTAACACACATCATTCAAAGTAACACAACGAGCAAAACTACTTAACGAACCATAACACACACACACACACACACACACACACACACCTCTATCAGGGATGTTGTGCTCAGATCCAGCACTTGTGAAACTAAATTGCAATCGCTGACAAGATGATGGATCTGCCCCACGAGCACGTGATGTGGGAGGCATCAGCGGGGGCCACCAGTTCACTTTCACTCTCGATGTATGGTGATAGGCGTCTAGTGAGCAGGCGAGGCACGTTGTGGCAAGTCGTGAAATGACTGCATAATCTTTGTACACAACACGCACACCGACACAGCGAGGGTGAATTAGACACAAGAGAGGAGAAAGAGAAAGAGAGGCAAAAGCAGGAGGGAACAAGATGGAGAAAGCGTCGTCGTGATGGATTTTGAAAACTGTGTGATTATGTGTGTATTATTTCCAATCACTTTCTCCCGGTGTTGGAACCAATGGAAGCCACTAGAGCCCCGGATCAAAGCTGCAAACCACATGAAACCAGCCTTCTAGCCACGGCTTACATGTTGTTTTTCCCATTTTCCTTACCTCACATCAATTTCTTCCTTTTAAATGCGCCTGAGGGTTATTATAATATGCCACTACTGTCATTATTATTACATGCTCATATATTAATAAAATTACATGGGCCTCCAGTAATTCTTTTTTAATAATGGAGGGCTTGGACTGAGGTTCTCCTTCAAGAATGATTCAAGAATCAGCATGTCCACATACAGTATATGTTAATGTTGTTAAAGTCATTACATCTTAGACTTGAGAGGCTCTGTCTTTGAGAGCTTTGATCAGTCTTCTCTCTCTCTCTGTTGTTTTTCAGTCATGGATGTGTTTATATCAAGAAACAAAGATATTTCTAGTTTTAACAAAAATCTGAATTTAGATGGTTTTTTTTTGATATATGAAGATGGACAGCTGGAATACAACTAGGACTGCAACTACGCCTGGACATGATGAACATCATCAATTTCATATTTTTTCAGTGAAAATGAAATTCAAAAATGACCATTTCAATTGAAATCGTGACTCATATCGCAATAGCAATATTTTTTTTTTCGCATATCCTTCAGCCCGAATTGCAACTGACAATTATTTTCATTATCAATTAGTCCATTTTGTCAGTTAATATAGAAAATGCCCATTATAATGTCCCACAGACCAAAGTGACATCTTCAGATGTCATGTTTTGTCTGACCAACCGTCCTAAATCCAAAGACGTTCAGTTGACTGTCGTGTTTGACAAAGAAAAGTATAAAATGTTCATATTTGAAAAGCCAGAAACAGCAAATATTTGACATTTTTTTCTTAAAAAAAAAAGAATTCAAAAATATTTAAATATAAAAATAGTTGCCGATTACTTTACTGTTGAACAACTAATTGATTAATCAACAAATCGTTGCAACTCTAAAAAATAATGTGTGAAAAAGATGTATATAATATTAACTCCAACTCTCTTAAATAACATATCAAAGTCACACTCTGGCCTCTGGAGAAATGTGGGCTGGACGTCCAAAAGTAGCATCTTAAAAGACATCTCTGCAGTGTCACGTCAAGGCCAGTAAAAAACATTCATTCTCACACTGCTAACGACGTCCTGAACGTCCAAACACATACTGTCTTTTCAGACATGTTTGTGCTCACTGGGCAGTTACATGTAGGCAGCAGGACTATGTGTTTATAATGAAGGAAAGAGTCGAGATCTCCAGATTTGAACAGAAATCCATATAAGAGCATGTTTAGACTGGAGAGCTGAAGCTAGACTAACTAGACTTAGGGCTGTCTATCTGTGTGTGTGCGTGTGTGTGTGTGTGTGTGTGTGTGTGTGTGTGTGTGTGCGAGTCGACTGCTGTCCCTGTCCGTCACAGGGTCATATGAGGAGCAGATTAAGGTTTCTAACCGCAAACCCCTGTCGCCATGGGCCATCGTCGCAGAGACGGCGAGGAGAGTCATCGTGATCCGAACCACCACTGACTCACCCCTCCTCATCTCGCCGCCATGTGCACGAATACACGAATACACACACGCTCAAAACCACATCTAAATCAGGACTTTGTGGTGCAGCCTCGCCACAGTCTCACATGTTCTTCATCCCCTCTCCTGCCCCAACATCTCCACCGCTCATATCAGCCTGAGCCAGAGCAAATTGACACTCATCCAAATCAGTGTTGCAACTAATGAATCTTTTCATTATAAACGCTGATTGTTTTCTCAATTAACCTACTGATCATTTATACTAGAAAACGTTTTTCTACTGAATGTACAAACACGTGAACATTAGAACACTGGTTGTCTGTCTGCTCTGTCTTAAGCAATCACACAGACACAAAACATATGATCAAACAATAGTATCTGAAATAGTTACACCTATATGCAACGAAATTTAATTATATAAGCAGAATTACCTTTTAATTAATAACCTGTCACCTTTTAAACAAAGACACTGATGTGACCTCTGAAAGGTCAGGAGAGTATTTTTGTCGACTTCATATTTAATTGAAGCCTGTTCCCCCAGTCTGACACCAGAATATCAGATGAGCTTCTGTCTGAATCATCAGCCCAAAACACAAAGTTACATTTCCAATTATATATAACTGAGAAAAAAAACTGCAAATCAACTGCAACTTAACTTGCTTTTAATACTCTTTGATTAAACAATAAGACCCGGCGGGTAAAGCATCTCTGAGAGGCCTTAATCTGATCTTTTCCACCTTCCGTTATTGAACATGGGGCAGAAGCCGCTACAAATAAGTCTGCAAGATGGATGGTCAAGATTGAACCTCTAAAACACCTCACACTGCTACTTTTTTACTGACCGTTGGCTCCAAGAAACCCTCTAATCAAGATTTCCATGATGTATGCCGGGACAGCAAATTCGGTTTAAATCATACCAGCAGCCCTCTAATTTATCCTGAGTATTAGTGGATTTTCTTTTACCTCAAGGACCCTGACTCAGTGCCATATAATATTACAGTTATTGTTGCAACACAGCACCTATTCATTGACTGCCCCGAGAGCCATTTTGGATTTGGGATTTTTTTCCGGTGAAAACCAGAAAGTGTCATCTAACCACAGTTTTGAATTTGATCGAGTTTAAGTTCATCATTTGGTACAAAATGAATCAGATCACAAAAAAATAAAAAATACTAAAACAGATTTTTTTTCCACATCTTCAGAGACCCATAAAATCCTCCGTTTCCAGTCTCTGTACAGTACGGTTTCAACAGGGAAGCCATGACACTCCTGGGGAGCAGCTGTCACTTTAAGCCTGTTAGGGGACATTTACAACCCAACATACAAACAAGACTATAAAACTGGACTCCCCTCACCTCTCCATAACCTCTCCTCCCTCCCTTTTATAAAAAATGTGTGGCTGTACGCAAGCTCAACTGAAGGAAAATTAGTGGGAGCAACAGTAAAGACACAACATGAAGATTTAATAGATAAACGGTTTATGGGATTCATTACAGCCAGGGATGAAAGCGAGGCTTAAAGAAAGTAACTGAATCGCTCATTTATAAACCCAGTTAACCCTACAAATAAAAGTATTAGCACGAACACTGGCAGAATGAAAAACACACAGATCTCCCTCTCCCTCTCCCTCTCTCTCTCTCTCACACACACACACACACACAGAAAAGAGAGACCTGCCACATCCTCTGTTACTGGGTTATTTTCTTCCCTAGTGTTTAGAGTCTATTCTTGGAGCTGTGTTTGTGCACGTGACCCCGGGCGCTGCTCACGGTCAAATGTCCGGCCGCCTCTTCATCTCGGGGAACGTATGTGTGCACATGTTTGAGGGTCTCACTGTCCCTGCGTGCGTCAGACACAACCTTATCCACAGTGAAGGGGCCATGTTGTCACCTTTGGCTCCATATTACTTCGAGCCATCGCTCACTTCCTCCTCTGGTCCTTTCCCTTCCCCTCTCAGTACCTGCCAATACTACCGCCAACTCCTCGTCTTCTTCCCTTTTCCCTCTCCTCTTCTTTAATCCTTCGTCTCTTAATCAACACCTCTTTAGCTTAATTCCTCCTTCTTTATTCACCATGTGAATCACACCTCCAGACTCCCTTGAGGATTGTGAAACAGAAATACTAACAGCATCTCTCCTCTCTCCTCTCCCCTTTTGTGTACTCATGTTTTTGCTGGGTCCCTTTCTTGACATTTAATTTCATCTGTTTGAGACATCAGCGCACACCAGGGTTTTCATTCACTTACCCATAAACCCTCAGCGTATGCCAAGCGCATACAGGCTCGGGGCTGGGATGTGGGTTTAGCTGAGCATGTGGCTGCGGCGCTGCAGCTAAGCCGGAGGTTTAGGTCTAGACTTTCCTAATGAGAAGCAGCCCTGCGCGTACAGCACGCCACGGTCTCAAGTCCGAGATATTACATACATGAATCCACGGGATTGCATCCATGCAAACGTGCAGAAAAAAGCATGCACAAATAGCAGTAGTGCATCACCGTACGACATCCATCGCCGTCACATTCAAATGGGTTGCACCAGACAAACTAGTTCTTATGTAGATCTTACTTCTTACTAAATATTTACAGAAACTAACTAAGTGCATCTGCTGCTTATGTAACTAACCACCAACTGACCGAACTAATGTTAGCTTTCTATTACTGTCGACACATCTCACCTGACACTTCATAAAACACTCTTTAATTATGATGTATTAGATTTGAAATAACATATCACAGGCATGACATAACGTTATGCAATTAAAGTTCGACTAAACAATGTCCATCTATACCTAATAAAAATGTCCATCCTGATTTCCCAAAGCCTAAGGTGACATCTTCAAATGTCCAAAACCCAAACACATAGAGTTTACTGAAGAGAAATGGTTGCCAGTTATTTTTAATCATTTAATTGACTCATCATTGCAGCTTTCATTTCATTACCAAGGTTTTTAATTGATAAAATATTTCTTAAGTTTTTATGGTGCAACTATATTTCGTAAATCATTAGTTTGAAACTACTAGTTAGGACTAAATACTTTACACACAAACCCTAGTGATAGATTTCAGAATAGCTGGTGCGACTTGCGACCAAGTCCAGGTGAGCAAAAGCAGGAAACGAGAGTTGGAAAATGACAGTTAGCAAGTGCAATGGCGGGAAATCTCTGGTTTAGAGCAAGAAGCAACAGGTGAAGCAACAGAAGACAGAAGGAGGGCAGTTAAAGAAAAGACTGTGATCAGGAAGAAATAAGAAAGCAGAATAAAACAAAAGTAAAAGGGAGAACAATATGATAGGATGTAATGAAAAGAGCTTGTTTGTCCAACCTGGTTTGAGCACTGGGTTTGGTCACACCAAAGATTCAAAGTAAACATAAGAGGAGGAGAGGCAGGGAGTGTTTTTTCTGCCTCCCAAATATAGCTGGAGGCTGTATTTACATGTATCTACAGTGTGTGTGTGTGTGTGTGTGTGTGTGTGTGTGTGTGTGTGTGTGTGTGTGTGTGTGTGTGTGTGTGTGTGTATACACATCTGTTTGTAATATGGCAGCACAATGGCAAAGATTTACTACATGAGCTGACTGGAGTATGGCTTATTAGACTGCAATAATGTCAAACCAGGTCTTAACAGAGAGCTGAGGTGGGGGCTAACTGTCTCCGCTGTCATCACACACACACACATAGACACACACACACACACACACACATAGACACACACACATAGATACACACACATACACACAAATATACACACACACACACAACTTTTTGACAGGCCGCCCAGTCTTGTAGGCCAAATCTACAAAGTAGAACATGATGATCTCATGTGAGACTATCCTGTATATACAGAAAGTATATACCCAGGGGCAACATATATTCTCACACACACACACACACACACACACATAGTTCCTGGTTTGTTTCTGTCACCTGGAGGCTGAGGAAAATAACAAGACCTCTGGTTGTAGGCCAAAGACAATGGCCACAGCATGTATGACTCACCATGCCACACACAAACACACACACACACACATACACACCCTCCCTTGGGTTAGGCTTAGAAAAGAACATTCCCTCATTATAGCAGCATAACAGCAGTTCAAAGGCAGAGTGGGAACGCTGCGCTGTTACTATGGTTCTAACTGGCAGGAAGCCTGGACCATCGCACTGACTACTGTCACAATTTATCATACTAACACACTGACCAATAGCCTGGCAAGTCACACACTCACAGTCAATGCTGACTGCCAACAGTGATGTAAGTTAGAGACTATTACTGGATCATCAGTAAGTGACCGTGTAAAGTCAAGAACTAAAAGCTTAGAGCTACAGTTTATTTATATACATTTATATAACCGTGTTGGAGTCATATGGGATGATGGTTGTGGTGAGAAAGATTAACAACTCGCGAGCATTCATGTCATCAAGATGGTTGTATGATTACAGTGGGTCATGTGAGGATTAAAATACTGAGCTAATGTGAGGCTTTTGTTTTGTCCTCGGGCACTTTGGTACTAGTAAGTACCAAGACTGATAACTCAGTCAGAATCTACCAGTCGTAATAACGGCTTGGAAGTTGGCCTGAACGTTAAGAGCAAATCAGAAACTCACAATCGCGACAACTCCAATAACGCATGAACACAGCGTAAGACCTTTTCAGGGCAGATGTCACACAAGTGCTTCTAGTCATTTAAACAGGCACAAGCTGCAGACATGATGCAAACATCAAAAAAGAAAAAAACCTCAACATAGTCTAAATAGGAAAGTCTTGAGCTGCTTTTTAATGGGAGTGGGAGTAAGTTCCAGACCGTCAAAGAAGATCAGCTTTGGTTTCAAGTCTGAAGCCCTGCTCAGAGGACATAAGTGTTGCACTTGTGATAATAGAGCTGTAGAAACTCAGTAACATCCTGTAGAAGCGCCACCCTCCACCCCCCCACCCTAACCTCACCCTAACCTCCCCTCCACCATGCAGGCCCCTGGAAGTTAGAGTCGGCTGAATTCAGAGTTTGATGTGGGGTTGATGGGATCTAAGAAAATCTGCATTTAAATATGGAATTTCTTTTTTTTTTCTACCTTTAGGAATAGTATAGCGTATGTTAGAAAATAATCTCAAAAGGTTAAAAGGTCCACTTATTAGTTTTTAGAGCTTTCAACCACATCTAAAGAGGTGGAAACTCCAGCAACACTCGCGGTGTACAGAAGAACTTTATTATTAGACTGACGCCTTTCGACTTGTGGCTTTCATCAGGTTCATGATGCGTCGGTCTAATAATAAAGTTCTTCTGTACGCGGCGAGTGTTGCTGGAGTTTTGACCTCTTTAGACTTTTTCTTTTTCTCCATGCACCTTCAAAGTTGTGCCAGAAACCTTTACTTTGCTTTCAACCACATCTCACGGCCTTCATCCAGTGAATGGGGCTACCTTTCTTCAGCATGCCTCAGGCAGACCTAATTACAATATTATAATGGCCTATTTTATTTTAAAGATTCCTATAATTCAATTTCTACTAACGTTATTTAATGATCGTTAATAACATACCGCTACCTGCTGTATTACTTGCACATTATAAATCTACACAAGGAGCTAAAGAGGAGCAGCGAGGTGAACCTGAGCAGGCAGCATGGACTGGATACCATCATCACTCCTGTGAGTTAATATGAAAAACGAGATTCTTTGCAGTATGTGGCTGTGTAAGGTAGGTCAGAGGAAGGCCAACAGCCTTGTTAGCCTTGCCTTATCTGGAGTGTTGCAACAAGCACACACACACACACGCATGCATGCACACACACACACAAACACACACACACACACACACACACACACACACACACACGCATGCATGCACACACACACACACACACACACACAGTGTAAGAAGTAGCACACAGCCCTCCAACAAAACCCAAGTCAAGTCTTCATCTGTCTCAAATCCCTAATACATTCAGTATGACGGCATGCCGTACACTGCTGGGATGTCATTAGCTCATATCTCAGAACTTCAGCGTGAGTGTGTGAGTGTGTGTGTGTGTGCATGTTCCCATAAAAGTTGAGAAGGCAGTAAATGCTATATGTCAAGTAGGCGTGTGGGTGTCTGTCTTCTTACCATTAGCTCCCAGTAAATACTATAAATGTAAATGAGTGTGTGTGTGTGTGTGTGTGTGTGTGTTGTGTGTGTGTGTGTGTTGCCATATAACATGAGCAGGCAGTGTGTGCTGTGATTCCAAATTTTCCAGTCAGTGTTGCTGAGCTTCTGGCAGACAGGGAAGGCAGACACACAGTCATCCTGTCGGTTTACTGCCAAGCCTTCCACGTCCACGCCTCACATCTGTCTGCTGTTACACACACACACACACACACACACACACACACACACACACACACACACACACACACACACACACACACACACACACACACACACACACACACACACACACACACACACACACACACACACACACGTATGCAGACACACGTGCAAACACACACAATGCATACAGTATGTATTGTACAATGCATTCTGTCACAAACACAGACACACACACTGGCATAGTTTGGTGCGAGAGGTCTACGAATCCTACACGAACCCTTCACCCACACGACTGCACAAATCCAAGGGTGTGCAAACCTTTCATGGATGAATTAAGTTTAAGATTTAAATCACATTTGAACGCTTAAAAAAAAAATCAAAAGGCTGTCAATGAGTCACTTGTCTTGTTTCCATCTCACCTATGTAAAAAGCCAACCAGCACATGTTTGCAACAGATGAAATCAATTCCACATAATCAATATCAATACTTGAATATATTAGATACTCATAATATATTATCTCTACAATTCAAGGTCTAAGAAAAAGAGCAGCAACTTATTCTATTGTATACTTGCCATTTTGACATGAGTGGCACTTTCACATCAACAGTCTTGAGGTGTAATTCCCTACCACTGTAAATGCACACACACTCACACTCACGAACACACACACACACACACTCTTCTGATCTTTCGGGATTTGGCGGCTCCAGCAGCAGTGACAGTGTGACTATTTTGGCCTTTTGAAGTCAGGAGTCAGTAAACCTCTGGGAAACTGGCTTCGATCGTCGCCCCGTCTCCACCCCACGGCCTGCAACCAAAGAGCAGCTTCCCGAAAAGCCTCATTATAAAGTCAAGAGAGGAGCTCCTGGTTATAATGATCTATTCAAAAAGCCTTAGGCCTTTGTGTCAAGCTAAGTCCAAAGATTGTATCTTTTTTCTTTTTTGGGGGGGAAATACTCGCTCATTTCAAAAGCATCAGCCGTTCGTGTGAGTCTTTTAAAGCTTCCCATCATCTCTTTTTTTCCCAGTGACACACTGCACTGTTTGGGATTAAGACTCAGGGTTTTAGCAGAGGAGATATTCTGACTTAAAAGAGCAGCATTGAGCTAGTCCATCATGCTTAGAACGACAGAAAGGAAGAGCGACTTTGATATTTTGAGGAGAGATAAAAAAAATTTTCCACAGACTCCGAGTTAAAAACACCTTTTCCTTACAGCTACACACATCTTCACATGCTCGCTGAAAAACACAAAAATCCTCCCCAGCCAACGACGCCAGCAACACGTCCACGTGGAGCAAAGACAAAGCCAGAGAGAGACAGAAAGAAAAAAAAAAAAAGCAGAAAAGAGTAAACATTTGTCATGTCTTCAGCTCAAATACTCATGTCTGTTCAGAGAAAAGCTTCTCTTTTTACCCCTTCTAATTTGCAATCCATCATCATCCCTTTTTCATCATGGCAAAATAGGCAGATTTTGGATTCCTGCAGACTGGGCGAAAACAAAAAAGACAGGAGTCTTTGAAGGCAGGCCATTACAACATGACTTATGAGAAAGCAGTCTGACAGTGCTTTCGCGTGTGATTAATATGCTGAAGGTGTATCCATAGGAGGAGGAGGAGGGAGAAAGAGGGCAACGGGAAGGGCAAAGCTGGGGTCCTGAGGTGTACGGCCTATATATGTCCTGACGCCCTGGGGGTAGAGTGGCCCGCATTCCCCTGATTCAGCCTAAATGATGGATACCTCAGATACCTTCCCTCACTGTCACAGTCTCTCTCTCTCTCTCTCTCTCTCTCTCTCTCTCTCTCTGTGGTAACAGCCTGACTCGCCTCAGGGAGAATCTTAACACTCAGCTCCTATCCTCACCTCCCCTGCCTCACATGCATGCCAGAAAAATGTGCCATTTGATCCCCTTTTTTTCTCAGGACGCAACAGAAACAAATAGATACTCTGGATTTGAATGTTGTCATTATAAAATTTAAAACAATATTTTCATCTTGTTCACAAAAAGTGCACAAAAAAGTAGAACTGCAACTAGCTATTAGTTTCGTTCTAGATTAATCTGTTGATTACTTTTTCTTTAGTGTCATTATTTTCTTTTCTTCTTTTGTTCATGAAATATCAGAAAATAGCAAATACAGTTTCCTATAGGCGACACATTCAAATGTCTTGCTTTGTCCAACCAACAGTCCAAAACTCAAATATATTAAATTTTCCAAAGTGTAATCAGAGAAAAGTACCAACCCCTGACATTGTAAAAGCTGGAAACAGAGAACTGACTGAAACAATTACTAGATTGTCAGAATAGTTTATAATGTTATGTTATGAACAAAAGATCCTTTTTGATTACATATAATTCTGAAAAATAAGCACAGAATTACTTCAAAAAATACAAAATGAAAGAAAATTAACAAGAATATGATTTAAATGAAGACAGACGAGAAGACTTTGATACAAACGTTTTCTCTCTAATCAACTTTTACACATCAAATATGGCAAAATATGGAATTTAGACATTGATCAATCAGGCAATAGCAAGACTAATCTAAAGGGGATAATGAGACAATTTACAGGATAGGTTGAACTTGACGTCACTGGTAGATAAAAGGAGTCACAAGCCAAAAAGGTTGTGAAAACACACATGCATTTAATCAGCTCCTTAATAAAAACCAATATCTGATTTGGATACTGACTGTAAACATGCTGCCAGAGAGAGAATGAGGAGGCAAAAAGAGGAACCAAGGAAAAAAGGAATTAACTGAACAACGAAATACCAAATATATTCACAGTGCGAATGAAAGGGCATATGATGGAGGGATGACGGAGGAGGAAGAGTTACACTCAATTTGCCGTGTTTTTCTTGGCTCCGATCCACATCTCTAAACTTCAGGTTGCATGTGTTTTGATGCACTTACGTGTGAGTGTGTACAAACTGAATCTGATAATGTGAACGTAACACAAAGCTTTTTTATTTTTTTTATTTCCTGACCTTTATCATTATGATAATAAGTTTTTATCCATCACTAACGTTATGTGATTTTCCTATGTGTATGTGTGTGTGTTTGTGAGCACAAGCAGGAACATTTTTTCCTGTGTGCGTGTGTGTGTGACTATGTGTGTGTGTGTGTGTGTGTGTGTGTGTGTGTGTTTTGGCCCTAGGACTGTGGGAGTGCATTTATCAACAACAACAACATAGTCCCAGCCCTCCCTGAGGATCTGAACGCTAAAAGCCACTCTGGTTCCCATGAGTGCTCGGCCCACGTAGCCTGTCACTGGACTGCGTTGGTTTCTATTGTGAAACTTTATACAATGGCGCTACAAATAAACCAGTAAATCACTTCTTAATCACAGCGTTACCATGATGAAATTACAGCGTAATTACACACATGGGCCACATCAACCTAGTCAACATGTAGTTCTGTGTGTCTGAGATGAAATGCTTTAAAACTCGGTCTTTAATCAGGACACAATCACAAAGTACAGACTGGGAAAGCCAGAGCAGTGGGTTGTATTATTATTCTGATAGTAGCTCTTTCTACCTTGTTGTACTGTGACTTCTAAACATAATTTGACAACATATTTTCTCATGGATGTCTGAGAAGAGCATAAAAGCTCTCTCTTCTCTATGTCTTCATAAAATATATTGAGTGGCAGGCATTTCATAGGAGGCAGCAGAGGAAAACATCAATCATCTTTAGAAATCAAGCACGAACACCCCTTATCATCTAAGATCTAAATTCCTTTAGAAAATAAAAAGAGACTTAATGTTGCCGTGAAGCGGGAAAAGATTATGGAAACAGAAAAAAGTCCCTTCATGAGCAAAAAATAAAATAAAATAAATAGTCTACACATAAAATCCCTGCGTTCCAGGGCTAATCAAGATAACCGGGATACTTGTCGGTGTATGATCAAGAAGAAGAACGCTCCACATTAAATACAGTTGTCAATATAAAATTCAGTGTTTCAGCCACAGGCCTCATGTTATCTTACATAGAAATGACTTCTATGAGCTCCAGATGTGGAAGTTGTGAAGATTCTAAATTTGGGAGGAAAAAGAAGAGTTATTGTATTGGATCAATTCTCAGTGTCAGCAGACGCTCTGAAAACGGAGGTATTGGAATCGGGGGATAAACAGTTTGATCGGTGCATCGCTCGCAAACAGACTTTTGGGAGCTTCATGCTCAAGGACAGATGTTTCCTAAATCTAACAAAGTGTCATAATTAATACAAAAATAAAACCATGTGGTTAAAGGCCACAGTGAGTCATTATAGGAAGTTAACATTGGTGTTACTTTCCACCTCTGGGAACAGCTCTTGGTTAGTAAAAGGAATGAAGTTTGATGCTGAACTCACCACATTTCTTCTAGACTGGTAAGTAAACAGCTGTTAATGCTAACGTTAGCTATGTAGCTCCTTTAATACATCATCTCAGGCCTTGGGAAACTGTAACAGGTATTTTTCATTATGAATGTGAATAAAAATAATCAGTTGCAGCCCCAAAATCTCTTAAAATAATACTCACATGCCCCATGTGTACATTTAAAGAGTTATTGTCTGAAATTGCTTCTTCTAAAGCGATTTCAGTGTTGGGCGATTTAATCATAATCTTTTTCTGCACCAAAATGTCCACCTGAAGTTCACCTGAAGCTAATGTGAGGAAGCAAAATCAGGTAGGTAACAACATTTCCTTTTTGTGTAACTATCCCACTCCCATGACTCAGCGAGCAAACACTGTCTATAAGCACAAAGAGGGAATTTGCAAAACTCTCAACTGTTCAACACAGCTGTAACTATAATGCCAGACAGATTACACTCTGCACTAACAGTTAACTGTGGAGAGTGCGACACCGGCTGATAACAGGAGAAAGAGTGGATTTAGCTTCTGAAGCCTACATCAGGCACCCTTGGCAAAAGAAAGGCAACAACAAAATAGATGAACAAAGCCCAGAAAGCAAGAGCAAAACACAAAAGAACGATGGAAAGAAGAAAAAAAAATAAGGGCTCGCTGGATTTAGTGTGCAGGTGATGTGGCCACAGCTGCAGCCGTACAACAAGCTGTCTTTGATTCACTGCAGTTCAAACGCATAGCAGGAGAATCACCTCACTGATGAAAGAACGCCAATGATATCAAACTACCACATCGCAGCTCTCCCAGACATGGGGCACTGACTCACACACACACACACACACACACACACACACACACACACACACACACACACACTCTAAAATATTGAGGGCTCTCACAGGAGAGAGCATGAAGATATTTATACCAGCATTATAACGACATGGATGTAGATATGTGCAGCAGCTTGTGCGTCCCCCAACTGAATATGCGCACACGCACGCACACACACACACACACGTATATCCAGTCATTCAGTTTGCATCAAAGACTGTGCCTCTAATGTCTCTGGTGTTTAACCCCTGAGGGGCCTGTACCTGGACAGATGAGAAGACAGAAGAAGATGATATGGGGGGAAAGAGAGGAAGAAAGTGCTGTCAGGGGTGTCTGAACAGATCAGAAGATTGATGAAGAAGATTCAGAAGATAGACAGGAAGAAAGAGGAGTGGAGGGGAGCAGAAAAAGGGAAAGCCAAAAAGAGAGGCGGTTGCTCCCGTAAAGTCGTCAAATTCAAAATCAAAATCAGTGAAACCTACCTGTCCTCAGTCCTTATACATGTTGGAGGGCTGCTTCCAGAAAAGCAAAATAGCTGGGAGGAGAGAGAAGCTGATGTTTCCATCCAACCGTCTGGGGAATTCTGAGTAAACGTTCAAGACGTCACAAAAAAATTCATTCCCAACAGCTGGGATTAAGTGGACAAAACAGTTTCCTGAAAAAATCCGCAAGGAAAATGGAAAGAGACAAGCTGTTGTTGTCTTTTACTGTCTGAAAATGTTGCCCATATTTAATCTGAAAAGGATCTAAAAAATTTAAGAACTGCAGTTAAATATTGAAATGCTAATGCACAAACTGGCATCGATAGAAAGAAAAGAAAAGTGAGATATGCAGCAGCAACAGGTGTGACATTTCTTTTTAGAGTCAGACAACACTTGAAGACATTTCTGGGCTCTCGTACAACGGAGCTGAACCACGAGACCAATCATGCCAAACCCACATAATTTTAAATTGAATCGACTTAAACTGGGAAAAATGTTTTGCATGATTGGTAAGATCTTATCTAAATTGCAGCCTTGCTTTAACTCAGCAGAGACAGGGAAATGTCTCTGATGTTGCTCCAACAGAAGAAGAATAGGAAGAAAAGAGGAAGAAAAAAAGAAAAAGGCTTGTTTCAGGATTTCTTCGTTCTCAGCTCTCAGCACGACTCGGCTCTAACTACCAGCTGAAGTTACTCTCATCTGTCTGGTGTCTGTGCGTGTCTGTCTCGCGGCGGGAATCCAGCACTGTCTGTAACCATGGAAACCACAAGGATGTAGCATTGACAGTCATAGGAAGTGATGGCACAGGAAGATGCCACACACACACACACACGCACAGACACATACAGAAAATCATCCTCTTGTGATCAAAGTAAGGCAAATGTCACACAACTTGTGTCCTCGAGAGTCTGCTGGGATCTTGCAGCTTTGTTTTGTTGTTGGAAAAAAACACTCCAAACTTTTTTTTAATTTTTTTTTTTTTACAACCGAACACACTTGTGTCTTGCAGAGCTCCACTTGACATTCACACACCGACTAAATCTGCTGCTGTCAGCAAAGCAACAACTTCACACCAAGAGTTGCTCAAGTTCAACATGTTGCTCAAGGGCAACTTGACCTGTTTACTTTAGGCCTATTTACTTTGCTCGGCCAGACTTCTTCTCCTGCCGCCTTTCTCAAACCAGCGGTCCTCTGGTTATGAGCCCACAACCACCGGCTACAGCCACCCAACATTAAACCTCTTCCCAGGAACTCCAGGCCACAGAAACCAACCACCGAGGCCTCCTTGGTGAATTAGCAACCATACCACGTACGTACGTTACGTAAGGTTCAATCTAAGTTAATGCCCTAATCTTTCCTTCCTATCACATCAACCCAGACGATACCTCATAAAGCAGAAACGCTGTGGTGATGTGCGACGTCACAAAAAACAAAAGGTAATATACAGCACTGTGCCACAGACATGATGAGCCAAGGCCAAATTGTTACAGGCCCTGTGTGTGGAGATAGATGGATAATTTGGATTAGCTGCACTTGGTTGGGCAGAGGACAGATAATGAAGGAGACAGAGGAGGCAGTGGAGACGGCAAAGAGAAATATAGAAGGTGACACTGAAGGAAAGAAGGAAAAAAGAGACGGAGAACTGACTTCTGACCTAGTTTCTATCTTTCTGAAATTGTTTTTCCAGTTACAGTTACATGATAATGGCAGCTTTAATTGCTGACTAGATTGTATTCAGAGGCAACAGGGTTATTTTGAGTAAATGAACTGTGCTGCATTTATTCACCAGAGATGCATGAAGGTGGGCGGACAGAGCGCAGAACTTGTTAATTAACATGTCATGTCTCATGTTTCAAGTCCTTTTTCTGTATTAAACCAATGCCACAATAAGTAGATATTGTCGATTATAGCACATTTTCTATTGCAAGGTTGGATATTTTATATGCCAGATACGTTAATTGACAACATTCATCATGTGAACTGAAAGTGTAATCCGGCAAGAACCACAAATGAACTGTATATAGTTTCTAGGGAGCCATAGAGATGCAGCAGCAGCAACAGCTCTAGAAATGAGTTAGCTTTGCTCTCCCTCGAAACACACACACATTTGCAAACACACATATGGATGTGATGTCAAATGTTTCCTAACTCTCCTAAAATTTACAAAATGAGCTTCCCCGAGAGAAAAAATGCAGAGCAGATCCACTCGGCTGAGGAAGGTTTCGGATGGAATTATCTCTGGTTTATGGCAAATTCAGCTGCACTGAACTCCGCTGTGCTGTAGAGCAGTTTTACACACACACATATACACACACACACACACACACACACACACACACACACAAACAAACATACACACAGCCACTAGTGGTCAGACTGGCAGGCAGTAGGGAAGCTTGAGTGTGCTAGGATCTGACCCGTTCCCCATACACTGGCTGCCAGCAACCCACCACACACACACACACACACACACACACACACACACACACACACACACACACACACACACACACACACACACACACACAACAACACAACTGTTTAGTACAACCACAGCTTCTATGTGTGTGTGTGTGTGTGCGTACATGTATGTCGAAGTGCGCCTTTTGCATACATGCACGTGTGCGAGCACCCCTGTGAGTCTGACCTTGGTTTTTTGTGCGCACCACAGGCCCATGTATCCATCCACATGCACTGTGTGTGTCTCTGTGTGAGCGATTGTGTTACAGTGTCCTCTAAATGTGTATATATGGGAGTTAGGGGGGAGTCAAAGACACAATATAAACAATATAGGGACTCCCTTGGCTTGTGTTTACTGACCGAGATAAAGGCTGTCATTGCTCTCTCACCACCAACCTACTTCCTCTTTCCATCCAACCAGAAACCAGGAGAGATGCACTTAAGTCTTGGCACTGTCAGAGAGATCTTATCTTGCCAATAAAGCTTCTTGAATGGATTTAGATTAAACCGAGAGGGGGGGGGGGGGGGGGCAAGACAGGGGCACACTGGTGCAATGGGGTCGTCGTCCCCCCCACCCCCACCCCCCCCACCCCAACCCCCCTCTGAGAGACAGTAATGCCCTCCCACCTCTCCTCTCCCTATTCTTCTTCTTCTCCTCCCACATCACATGTTAATGTACTTAGAGCTCTGCAAAACCTTCAATCTGCCCCGAGATACCGGCTGGCATAACAAACAAGAGCAAAGCCCGAAATAGCCCCCCCTCCCCATTTCCCCCTGCTGCACTGGAGGTATTTCCGTGGTAAAAAAAAAAAAAAAAAAAAAGCAAAATTCCCAACGTTGGATCAAATAATTTACCCGCATCTCTGTCTTTCTACTTCCCTTCTTTCTACGAGTTGCACTGGATTACTGTCATTCTCTCTGTGCCGCCTTCCTTTCATGTCTCCTCACTCCTCCCTCTTGCTCTATCTTGTCATTTCTCCACCCCCCCCCCCACCCCCCTGTCTTTCTCCATCTGTGGTAGACAGTGAGACACATGGTCTACCCACACTGACCGTTAAAAAGCAGCCCTTTGCCTCTGTCATTTAGTCAGCCTGTCTGTTACTCAGCTCAGGATGTTGCGAGGCCAAGGACGTCGCACTTGCACAGACTGTCTGCTCATGATGTCACAGGCCTGGCTTCCGTCTCATGACCTTTCTTGAAAGTCCTCCTCCCTTTTCTGAATCTCTCACTTCTGTTTTTTTGGGTTTTTTTTTTTTTATTTTACTTGCACACATTTACACCTTGAAGAACTGCAACCACAATCTCACTCTATAAACTCAGAAATGCTATTAATCGCATCTTAATGCAGCACAGGCTTCATCTGCTTCTACTGTGAGAAAGCACAAGTGAGGAGAGGAGTAATGAAAAGAGCAGGAGGAGTAAAAGGAGCATAAAACAGCAGCAATAAAATATTTTTAGCCTCAGACCCATTCATGTCTCAAACCCGGGCCAGGAAGAACCACACCGCCATGACTATGAATGGTACTGTTAGTTAGTT